>NW_028270158.1:61079886-61274886 GCF_037043375.1 Chiloscyllium plagiosum | reverse complement strand
AAGATGAGTTATCCTGACTTCAGCACTCTCATTATTTCCAATTTGAGATGTGTTAAAATGTCTTTATGTCCTACTCTCTCTCATTACTCTGCCAGATTCCCTAGTTTGTGATATCTGTCTCGGTTTCTCTCGAGTGAGTTATGCAGATTGGGCTGGGATCTGTACATGGCTCGGGTGTCCCTGCAGATTGCTGGTGCATTTAGCGTCTCTGATGGCAAGTGCATCACGGACAATGTTTCCGGAACATAATGTGGTGAGGGTACGTGGTGACAGAGCCCCACAGCGTCATTACTTGGCCAGAGGCTGACTGAGGATAAATTCAGAATCCTTTAGGAATCTCTCACTGGTTTGTAATTGGCAAACATTGAACAGTTAGAGAAACACATTTTTCTCTTTGCAGTGTGAAACCAAGCATGAAGTGCATTTGCCATGGTGTACGGTGAAGAAAGAGTCCTCTTTGGCTTATTCTCTCATGGGATGGGGAAGTCAATGAAGAGGCCAGTATTGTTGGACTGAGTGACTCACTCAGCCATCCCAGAGGCCAGATAGAAGTCACCTGTTATTGCTGTGGATCTGAACAAAGGATGGTCTTTTGATCAGTTTTTTTCAGCAATCAATGTTGCTTTCAAGGTCACCCTCCCTGAGATTAGCTTTTGTATTGCAGAGTTTCATTCACTGAATTCAAATTGCCAAGTTACCATGGCAGGATTTGAACTTTAGTACCCAAGGCATTAGCTTGAGCCTCTTTGTTGTGGTACAATGACATTAGCATGACCATTAGCACCCCCATCGTCCCTTATTATCTACTCAATCATCGTTCCTCACCTAAACTTGCAATCATAACCTAATTTTATCCCATTTGCCAGTACTTGACCCATATCCCTCTAAACCCTTCCTATTCAGATACCCATCCAGATGCCTTTTAAATGTTGCAACTGTACCAGCCTCCACCACTTCCTTTGGCAGCTCATTCCATACGTCCACCACCCTCTGCGTAAAAAAGTTGCTCTTTAGGTCCCTTTTAAATCTTTCCCCTCTTACCCTAAACCTATGCCTCTAGTTCTAAACTCCCCCACCCCAGGGAAAAAGATCCATGCCCCTCATGATTTTATAAACCCCTATAAGCTCACCGCTATATCAAATCTCATTAACTAACTACCCCATCCCTGTGGTGTTCTCCTCATCCGGTTCAATCCCCACCTTGCCATGCAGTATTCCTGGAACAGCTCACTGGATATCCGCCAAAAGACCCCTTGCGCCCAAACCATTTCGGAAAGGATGCTGTTCACCCAGACACATGTTGGCATTCCAGCATTGCTCCTGAGGGGCAACATAGTGGCACACAGCAGCCACAAAGCCACACTGCTGTTGTGATCTAGAGCAACTGAGGGTGCGAGCTCTCCAAATGAGTGTGAAGCCAAGCGAGAAGGAAATAATGGAAAGGAAGAAGTCACTCACGTGGGTACGTACTGACATTGAAAGGACTTTGTCCGACAAGGTGTGAGTTTGTGACAACACTGCAACGACCAACAGATGTGAAATCAGTGCAATAAATTATTAAGTTCAAGAACTACCTTACAAATTTCTCACTGGACCTCTGCCCAAGCTCACTGCGAAGGACATTCAATGGAATTGTGACGCAGAGCAAGAAGCAGCTTGGCTGAGGATGAATCATCCAGCGTTGACAATGCCAGTGCTGAGGCTCCACATAGCTCCAGCGAGACAGGACTTGGGGCAACCCTCATGCAGTAAAGACCACCAGTCCACGACATTAACACCAACTGAATGTGCTCAACATTGATTGAGAAAGCATGTCTTTGCTGCGAGTGTTTTAATCAAACACTTATTTGGGAGAGACAAAATGACAGTAGAGTCTGACCACAAGCCACTTTAAAGCATCTTGCTCAAACCACTTGAACCTGCTACCCCAAAGAATGTGACTTTCCTTTGCAGAGATATAACTCTGGAAGTTACGTACCAATGAGATATGCATTGCAGATGTGCTGTCAAGTGCAGCACTCCCTATGGAGAACGTTTGTGATGTTAGAGCAGGCTGGGATGTAGAATGATCCAATAGCTGGAGATGCTCGAGAAATCATCTTCCCAGCAGAGACATTGAACCCTCCAGAGAAATGTTATGGCCGGATTGTGGGTTGTAAAACAAATCTCTCCTCCTTTCCTCACCACCTGTCTGTAGTGGAATCGTTTTAGACCGTGGCAGCACATTTTCCACCTTCCCTCTGTTGAGTTTGTACAGACACGGGTGGAGTTAAACCAGGAATAGGGCTTATTTCAAAGACACTTCGGCTCCAGAGAATGCTTCACAACTTCTAGTGCCTTTACAAATGTACACAGAAAGATACAATTGGAAAGGATAAGGAGACTATTCAATTAATCACAACTTACTGACAAAGCACCTGAAGGATATTAACTTGGCAATGTCCCAGCTTTTAAGATGGAGTCCAAAAGTCTGAAATTGGAGTTAGCAGTCTGGAGTTCCATTATGGTGATGGTTGATTTGCTGACAAGTAGTTAGGCAGTTATTTGTCGTTAATCTCTTAAAATGTCGACTGCAGACGTTTTGCTGAAATATAACTTCTGCTTCACTGAATAGGCAAAAAAGGAGTTTTATTAGCAGAAGGTATATTACAGATTATTGGCTGTTTTCTACAAGCCAGAGCCTTCACCTTTGGAGCACAGATTTTAAATATTATTGTCATTAGATTAGATTAGATTACATTACAGTGTGGAAACAGGCCCCTCGGCCCAACAAGTCCACACTGCCCCGCTGAAGCGCAACCCACCCATACCCCTACATTTACCCCTTCACCTAACACTACGGGCAATTTAGTATGGCCAATTCACCTGACCCTGCACATCTTTGTGACTGTGGGAGGAAACCGGAGCACCCGGAGGAAACCCACGCAGACACGGGGAGAATGTGCAAACTCCACACAGTCAGTCGCCTGAGGGGGGAATTGAACCCTAGTCTCTGGCGCTGTGAGGCAGCAGTGCTAACCACTGTGCCACCGTGCCGCCCACACATTGTTGTGTGAAATATATTTCACCCCTAAACTGGCTGGATGACACACTGGCTCAGCAGTTAGCACCGCTGCCTCACAGCGCTAGGGGCCCAGATTCTATGCCAGCCTTTGGCGACTATCTGTGTGGAATTTGCTCATTTTCCCTCCTCTCTCCAGGTGCTCCACTTTCTTCCCACAGTGCAAAATATGCAGTTTAGATTAGATTAGATTACTTACAGTGTGGAAACAGGCCCTTCGGCCCAACAAGCCCACACCGACCCGCAACCCACCCAGAACCATTCCCCTACACCTAACACTATGGGCAATTTAGCATGGCCAATTCACCTAACCTGCACATTAGGTGGATTGGCCATGGGAAATTGCCTCACAGTGTCCAGAGATGTGCAGGTTAGGTGCATGAGCCAGGGGAAATGTGGAGTTATGGAGCTAGGATGTTGGGGAGAGTCGGGGGGGATGCTGTTTGGAGGGTTGGTACAGACTCAATGGGCCAAATGGCCTCTATCTGCACTGATCGGATTCTATGACTGCTAGTTCACAATTGTATGTTTAAAAAGAGAGTTGGATTGTGTATTGTGTGGCTCATGTGACTAAACCTTCTGTCAGACATGGGGATGGGGGAGTGGAGCATAAACATCCATCAGGGCAGATAGCTCAATGTCGATGGTGTCAAGCTTCTTGAGTGTTGTTGGAACTGTACCCATCATCCCGGCAAGTCGGGATTATTCCATCGCACTCCTGACTCGTTGCATTTGGAATAGGACTGCTTCAGTACCTGAGGAGATGCAAATGGTGCTGGACATTGTGCAATGATTGGCGAATATCCCCACTTCTGACCTTATGGTGGAGGAAATGTCATTGATGAAGCAGCTGCAGATGGTTGAGCCTAGGACACTACCCTGAGAGATGTTCTGGAACTGAGATGACTGACCTCCAACAACCACAACCAGCTTTGATGTCAAGGGCTGTCACTCTCTCCTCACCTCTGGCATACAGCTCTTTTGCCCATATTTGAACCAAGGCTGTAATGAGGTCAGGAGCTGAGTGGTCCTGGTGGAACCCAAACTGGGCATCACTAGACAAGTTATTGCTGAGCAGGTGCTGCTTGATAGCACTGTTGGTGACACCTTCCATCACTTTACTGATGGTTGAGAGTAGACTGATGGGGTGGTAATTGGCCGAGTTGGATTTGTCCTACTTTTTGAGCACAGGACAGACCTGGGCAATTTTGCACATTGTCAGGTAGATGCCAATGTTCAAGATTAGAGAAATTGGACTCATTTTCTTTGGAGCAGATAAGAATAAGAGGTGAATTTATTGAGGCATTAAAAATTATAAACATTTTGGACAAGGTAGAGTGGATACTCTGTTTCTACTAGTTGGTATGTCAGTAACGAGGGTGCCCAACTTCAAAATTGTCAGCAAGACAGGTCAGAGTGAGATGAGGAGAAACGTCTTTATTCCGAGAGTTGTTAGGATTTGGAATGCACTACCTGGGAGAGTGAGGGAGGCGGATTCCATAGAAGGTGTTAAAAGGGAGCAGGATATATATTTGAAAATGCTCAATTTAGAGGGTTACAGAGATAGGGCTGGAGAATATGACTAGTTGGATAGCTCTTTCAGGATCCAATACAGACAGAGTGGGTAAAATGGCCTTCTGTACTGTAAATTCCATGATTCTAAACATCTCAGTAAACTCTATAAACAGGGACCATTGAACTGCCTTCCCAGTCATTCCTTCCACCCAGAACACCTTTTTTTTGTCTGTTCATATAATGAGGTTTTTATTAAGGGGTTAGAACTATAACTAGTAGAGTTATATGTCAATGGCTTATAATCATTTATCTGTAGCTAGAATGTATTAATTTGTAATCAGTAGAGTTTTTCCTCAGTAAAGAAACTTAGACTGAGCTTTTTGACAACATGGGGCTGAAAGGCAGGTCAATTAGGGATTCTGCATATTTAAATTGTTAACTTTCGTGGTGACTCTGGGAATGGCTAGACTTGATTTCCAGCATGCTACCCACCAAATGAGTATGCTTAACTGGTCTGTCAGACAGCTCTCCCAATCTTTGCACCCCCCCCAACCTTAGATGTTGGTAAGGGTGATGTTGCAGGGTTAACAGAGCTGAAGTTGCCACTTCATCAATGTCACATGGTCCATCTCGTTCCATTTCCCTTTTTTTTGAGACTCTTTAGCAGTCGGATAAAACTGAATGGCATACTCAGCCATTTCAGAGGACAGTTAAGTGTTAAATACATTGCAATGGGTCTGGAATCACCAAGGAAGGATGGCAGTCCCTAAGGACATCAGTGAACCAAGGTTTATTTTACAACAATAGCTTCATGGCCATTATTGGAATTTTAATTCCATAGGATTTATTTTAATCCAAATTCCACAATCTGAGATTTGATCCTGGAACGTTAGGACATTACCCGGTAATCAGATAATTTCTAGTGCAGCAACAATACTACCCTGTCATCATAATCACCAAACTAATGCTGCAATTTGATCTTCCAAGCAAAAGTCTATCAAAACCCCTGAATATTTAGCTTGAAACTTTGGTCACCTTGCAACCATATCTCTGTCATGGCTATAATTCCATTCCAATTTACTTCCATTGTGCTATCATTTCATCTATTCTGTTACAAGACTGTTTAATCCTGTGTATCATTTCTATACTCAATGAGATTAGACTATTGTCACAAAGGTAACCAGGCAAGACAGAATCACCTCCAGTGTATCTGGACAAAGATGTATTTGTACTGTTTATGTGCAAACTTTATGTAGAACAGTTAAAAGAAACTGTCAGGAGTATTCTTAGATTTATGGTATTGTTGATTTAATATTCAGGAAGGCAGTAGCCCAGTGGTATTATCACTGAACTGAGATTATTTCAGAGATCCGTGTAATGATCCAGGTACTTATGTTCAAATCCCACCATGGTTGAAATTAAATTCAATAGAAATTTACTGTTGAAAAGGATATGGAAGATATATACAGTACGAACATAGATGGTGACATCTTGCAAAATGTCCACATTACAGAGGAGGAAGTGCTGATGTCTTGAAATGGGTAAAGGTGGATAAATCTCCAGGACCTGATCAGGTGTACCCGAGAACTCTGTGGGAAGCTAGAGAAGTGATTGCTGGGCCTCTTGCTGAGATATTTGTATCATCGATAGTCACAGGTGAGGTGCAGGAAGACTGGAGGTTGGCAAACGTGGTGCCACTGTTTAAGAAGGGCAGTAAAAACAAGCCAGGGAACTATAGACCTGTGAGCCTGACCTCGGTGGTGGGCAAGTTGTTGGAGGGAATCCTGAGAGACAGGATGTACATGTATTTGGAAAGGCAAGGACTGATTCGGGATAGTCAACATGGTTTTGTGTGTGGGAAATCATGTCTCACAAACTTGATTGAGTTTTTTGAAGAAGTAACAAAGAGGATTGATGAGGGCAGAGCAGTAGATGTGATCTATATGGATTTCAGTAAGGCGTTCGACAAGGTTCCCCATGGGAGATTGATGAGCAAGGTTAGATCTCACAGAATACAGGGAGAACTAGCCATTTGGATACAGAACTGGCTCAAAGGTAGAAGACAGAGGGTGATGGTGGAGGGTTGTTTTTCAGACTGGAGGCCTGTGACCAGTGGAGTGTCACAAGGATCGGTGCTGGGTCCTCTACTTTTTGTCATTTACATAAATGATTTGGATGCGAGCATAAGAGGTACAGTTAGTAAGTTTGCAGATGACACCAAAATTGGAGGTGTAGTGGACAGTGAAGAAGGTTACCTCAGATTACAACAGGATCTGGACCAGATGGGTCAATGGGCTGAGAAATGGTAGATGGAGTTTAATTCAGATAAATGCGAGGTGCTGCATTTTGGGAAAGCAATTATTAGCAGGACTTATACACTTAATGGTAAGGTCCTAGGGAGTGTTGCTGAACAAAGAGACCTTGGAGTGCAGGTTCATAGCTCCTTGAAAGTGGAGTCGCAGGTAGATAGGATAGTGAAGGCAGTGTTTGGTATGCTTTCTTTTATTGGTCAGAGTATTGAGTACAGGAGTTGGGAGGTCATGTTGCAGCTGTACAGGACATTGGTTAGGCCAATGTTGGAATATTGCGTGCAATTCTGGTCTCCTTCCTATTGGAAAGATGTTGTGAAACTTGAAAGGGTTCAGAAAAGATTTACAAGGATGTTGCCAGGGTTGGAGGATCTGAGCTACAGGGAGAGGCTGAACAGGCTGGGGCTGTTTTCCCTGGAGCGTCGGAGGCTGAGGGGTGACCTTATAGAGGTTTCCAAAATTATGAGGGGCATGGATAGGGTAAATAGACAAAGTCTTTTCCTTGGAGTGGGCGAGTCCAGAACTAGTGGGCATAGGTTTAGGATGAGAGGTGAAAGATATAAAAGAGATCTAAGGGGCAACCTTTTCATGCAGAGGGTGGTAGGTGTATGGAATGAGCTGCCAGAGGATGTGATGGAGGCTGGTACAATTGCAACATTTAAGAGGCATCTGGATGGGTATATGAATAGGAAGGATTTGGAGGGATATGGGCCGGGTGCTGGCAGGTGAGACTAGATTGGGTTGGGATATCCAGTCGGCATGGACGGGTTGGACCGAAGGGTCTGTTTCTATACTGTACATCTCTATGACTCTATGACTCTAAGAGTCTGATGATCACCATTGCCGATATTTGGGAAAAATCCATCTGGTTCACTGATGTCCTTTAGGGAAGGAAACTGCCATCCTTACCTGGTCTGGCCTACATGTGACTCCAGACCCACAACAATGTGGTTGACTCTTGTCTGCACTTTGTGCAATCAGGGACAGGCAATAATCCTGGTCTGGCCCACAAAGCCCTCATCTGATGAATGAATAAAACACCATTCACCTCTAAAGCGTGCATTTTGTGACTTGAAGTGGGAGTTACAGATATTCGCTGTTAGGAATTTCTGAAATTGTCTCATTGCGAACAGAGTTAAACATTTAGGTTCACTATCTTGGAGCAGCCTCAATGTTCTGTACAATCAAGGTTGGGCTCTGTCTCTGGCTATAATCAAGATGAAATATCTGTTATTAGAATCAGAGAGGTTTACAACACACAGATAAAGGATCTTTGGTCCATCAAGTCTGTGCTGATCAAAACAGGCAAACCAGGGCAGGACTTATGCACTTCATGGTAATGTCCTGGGGAGTGTTGCTGAACAAAGAGACCTTGGAGCGCAGGTTCATAGCTCCTTGAAAGTGGAGTCTCGGGTAGATAGGATAGTTTGTGACGAAGCTGCTCCTTTAACAAGGTTATGAAGTCCTTGGCTTTTTTTTCAGAAACGACAGGGACTCTGAAAGGTTGGGGGGGGGGAACATTGAAAGGTTTTGGGGCCAATTTGATAATACCTAACAGATACTGCCTCGGGCAGAAGGCTTTCATGTTTTTTTCAAAAAAACACTTATACAATGAAAGGGGAGTAGCCAGTTCCCCCAGCTCAGTCTTTCTCAGGTTTGGTTCTTAGCAGTAGTCTGAAAAAAGCTCGTGGAGCCAGAAGAGGTCGATCTGGGCTCTCTCTCTCTCTCTCTCTCTGACTTCCTTCCTGTAAGAACCTGGGTTTGACCTTTTGAGCCAAGGGGTGTTTATGGGGATTGCTGCAAGCACTTGGAACACCACCATTAAGTTGGGATGGTCTGTTGGGTTTTCGGAGAGGTTAAATTACTCGGTATTCTGTTTTCTGTAGTTTGTGTTTCATTCAGCAATCTTGTAAATCAATTCTGTTTTGTTTAAAACTAAGTAGTTTGACCAGCTGATTCTGTCCTGGAATATCCACTTTACACCTGCTTAAAACAACGAGCAAAGTTAGGGTCTGGGCTATTTTCTTGAAATGTTTGGAGAGGTCTGGCCTGGTCCGTAACATAGTGAAGAAGGCATTAGGTATGCTTGCCTTTAGTAGTCAGAGTATTGAGTACAGGAGTTGGGAGGTCATGTTGTGGCTGTACAGGACATTGGTTAGGCCACTGTTGGAATATTGGGTAAAGTTCTGGTCTCCCTGCTATAGAAAGGATGTTGCGAAACCTGAAAGAGTTCAAAAAAGATTTAAGATGATGTTGCCAGAGCTGGAAGGTTTGAGCTATAGGGAGAGGCTGAACAGGCTGGGGCTGTTTTCCCTGGAGCGTCGGAGGCTGAGGGGTGACCTTATAGAGGTTTATAAAGACATGTGAAACACGGATAGGAAAAATAGGCACGGTCTTTTCCCTGGTGTGAGGGAAGTCCAGAACTAGAGGGCATGGGTTTAGGGCGAGAGGGGGAAGATTTAAAAGGGACCTAAGGGCATTTTTTTCACGCAGAGGGTGGTACGTGTATGGAATGAGCTGCCAGAGGAAGTGGTGGAGGTTGGTACAATTGCAACATTTAAAAGGCATCTGGATGGGTGTATGAATAGGAAGGGTTTGGAGGAATACGGACTGGGTGCTGGCAGGTGGGACCAGATTAGTTTAGAATATCTGGTCGGCATGGAGGAGTTGGGCCGACTGGTCTGTTGCGTGCTCTACATCTCTATGACTCTATGAGTCTATAACCTTCCCCCCCCCCACCCCCGACCTATTATTTCCAGCATTTGGCTCATAGTTTTGTGTGCCGTGGCATTGCAAGTGCACATCTTCATTGTTATGAGGGTTTCTGCCTCTCCCACCCTGACAGGCAGAGAGTTCCAGATTCCCACCACCCTCTGCATGAAAAGACTTTTCCTCCCAACCTGCCAACACCTTTCTTTTCACACTCAAGATTCATTCCGTAATGATTCAGCGCACGTGCTTTTGATTCATTCATCCCTGTGAATCTGTAACTCTCTGACTGTGTGCCACTGAGCTGTGTTAATGAGGAGGTCCCATCCTACTTTTCGCCAGTGTTGTTACATTCTGACTTTGAGCTGAGGAGTGGACAACGGAACCGGAGATTCCCATGCCCTCCGGTCGGCCTGCTGAGGGCTTCCAGAATTTTCCGCTGCCACTTTTGGAGTTTGTGTTCCGGCTTGTGCATCTTGCCTAAGGGATGTCGGAGCCTTCAGGACTTGGAGAGGCAGGCAGGAACAGAAAATGTGTCCATACTTGACATACAAAAGAGACACATTCCGCCCTGGAAACGGGGAGTGAGTTAAAAACAAACCAGCATGTTCCCCCCTCACAATGACAATGTACTGCCCCTGAGCACTGCCTTTTGAAGTATTTCTGAACAGTTCTTTCTCAAACAGTCGCAATCAGCAATGTAAAGCTGTTATTGCAATACCAGTCATAACACTGCCTCTTTCTATGTGCATAATTACAATGACAGACGCTACACTTTATTCCATTAATAACAAGACCAGGAACGAACTTTCTCTCATGGAACTACCCTTCCTGTGATTTAGTTTCATGGGAAGTATTCCCTGCCAAAACAAATGAAAAACATTTTACAGCCCCAGTAGAAATCTGTTTGAAATCCTGTAATGGAGTCCCTGTCTTTGTTCTCCGCACACCTTCTGATGTGTGTGCACCTGAGAAATATCACTGTTTACGCAGACCGGGAGTTCATTTTCCATAATGGATTTTTAGAATCAAAATATTTGCCCAAGGGCACAAAAACATGGTCACGTGTCACAGCTGTCGTGTTGTTGAGGTCGAGAAAAATCAGATTGTTGACAATATTTTCAGATTATTTGACACTGGGAGTTTCTGTGTGTTTAGGAAAGCTCAGTGTGAGACAATACAAATTGAGCCTGGACAGGCTAACTGCGAGCCACAGTGTGAGTCATGGAATTGGCAAAGACTTGGTAAACTAAGAAATGTTCAGGACAATATATCTAGAAGGAAAAACACCATGCACTTTTACGTCACCACGATTTTGGTCTTCTTACTTGTGAAAGGATGTGCAAAGCAGTGCAAAGAAGGTTCACTCGTTTAAGGTTTGGGACGAGGAAAGGTTGGGCTGTATCCTTTGTAGATCTTATTGAGCCATATAATGGAAGGCACTGCTGATTCCCAGCACCAGGGGCCTGGGTTCGATTCCAGCCTCGGGGATTGTCCGTGCGGGGTTTGTACATTCTCCCCTCGTCAGTGTGGGTTTCCTTCACATGCTCTGGTTTCCTTCCACAGTCCAATGAGTTTAGGTGGATTGGCCCTACTAAATAGTCCATTGAGGGGTGTGTAGGTTGGGTGGGTTAGCCATGCAGCAATAGGGGACTGGTGGGCTGCCCTTTGAGAGGTCAGTGTGAACTTGATAGATGGAATGGCTCCACTCTATTGGTATGAGAACTTTGACAAGCAGATAGAGACCATTGGGTCTGCACTGCCAATGAGATCACGGCTGATCTGATGACCCTCAACTCCACTTTCCTACCTTTTTCCTTAAGAATCTTTGCCTATCTCCATCTTGAATAATTCAGCATGGAGGGGCCTTTTTGGTAAAGTATTCGACAAATTCACCAGCCTCTTAGAGAAAAGAATTCCACCTCATCGTTGTCTTAAATTCTGATTCATTATCCTAGTCCTAGACTTTCCGACAAGAGGAAACAACCTCTCCATATCTACCCTGTCAAGGTCCCCTGAGAATTTTATATGCTTCAGTAAGGTGGACTCGTCACTGTTAAATGAGCATAGTCCAACCTAATCAACCTCCCTTCATTAGACAGTTCCTCCGTGCCTGGTATTAGCTGAGAGAATCCTTTCTGGATTGGCCTAAAACTAGTGGGGAGAAAGTGAGGTCTGCAGATGCTGGAGATCAGAGCTGAAAATGTGTTGCTGGAAAAGCGCAGCAGGTCAGGCAGCATCCAGGGAACAGGAGATTCCTGAAGAAGGGCTTTATGCCCGAAACGTCGATTCTCCTGTTCCCTGGATGCTGCCTGGCCTGCTGCGCTTTTCCAGCAACACATTTTCAGCTAAAACTAGTGGGCCCAGTTTAAAAGTAAGAGCATAAGAACTAGGAGCAGGAGTAGGCCATCGGCCCTTTGAGCCTGCTCCACCATTCAATAAACTCATGGCTGATCTTTGCAGAGCCTCAGCAACCCTTACCCGCCCTCTCACCATAACCCTCCATTCTTTTGCTGTTCAGGACTCTATCTATCTTTGCCTTAAAAACATTGGGTGATTGCCATTGTAAGAGAGAGAGAGATGAAAGAAGGATATGATTCTTTGGAAAGTTTTTCCTCCCCAGAGTGGTGTTGTGGAGAGGGGTATGTTGCAGAATGGGAATGGAAGTGTCATCGCAGCAGAGATAGATTTGCAAACCAGGGAACGAAAGCTGGGTGGGAATGCGGAGTTGAGATAGCATGCAGATCATCTATAATCTGACTGAGCAGTGGAGTGGTACTGTGTGGGCTGAATGACCTAATCCTGCCACTAATTTGCATGCTGAGATGTTCCAACTTCAACGAATAGCCTGAGATGTTTTGCATGGAGGGAGAAACAGAGGCTAACACAACGGGTGAGACCATTAACACAGATGATCAGAATCTGGGTTGAAGCATCTAGGTATACGAACTGGGGGAAGCTCATTTTAGCTCTTTGAGCCTTCTCTGTCCTTCAATAATATTCTCATCAACTCAACTGTGTCCTCAACCCACTATTCTGGCTAACCGCCACCCCTCCCCTTCCCAGACAAGACGTAGTTTGACAAGACTTTGAGGAGGAAAGTCTACCATCACTTGGGGAAAGTCATTCCCCCTGGTGGCTCAGTGGTTAGCACTGCTGCCTCACAGCACCAGGGACCTGGGTTCGATTCCAACCTTGGACGACTGCCTGTGTGGAGTTTGCACATTCCCCCTGTGTGCTGGTTAGGCGAATTGGCCATGCTAAATTGCCATAGTGTTCAGGGATGTGTAAGGGTAGGTGCATTAGTCAGGGGTAAATATAGTGGAATGGGCCTGGAGGGTCAGTGTGGTCCTGTTGGGCCGAAGGGCCTGTTTCCACACTGTAGGGAATCTATGTTCGATACCATAGAATAAGAGACTCCTCAGCGAAATTACTTCTGAATTTCAGTCATTCCTCAAACCACAAGATTTTCTCAGTCCTTTCGTGTGAGTCATTTCCCTTCAGGAAAGAGAGAGAAAATATTTAAAAATAAAACATAATCAAGGCAAGTATGTTTTCGCATATCACATGTTTACTGACAGTTACTTTTTAACTCACTCATGTGTCATGGGCATTGCTGGCTGGGCTAGCATTTATTGTCCATTCCTAGTTACCCTTGAGAGGGTTGGTGGCCAGCTGCCGTCTTGAACCGCTGCAGTCCCATAATGCCCTTAGGAAGGGAATTCCAGGATTTTGATCCAGGGACACTGAAGAAATAGTGATATATTTCCAAGTTAGGATGGTGAGGGACTTGGAGAGGAGTTTGCAGGTCGTGGTGTTCCCATGTATCTGTTACCCTTTTCCTTTTGGATGAAAGTGGTTGTGGTTTTGGAAGGTGCTGTCTAAGGAGCCTTGGTGAATTCCTGCAGTGCATCTTGTAGATAGTACACACTGCTGCTACTGAGTGTCAGTGATGGGGGGAGTGGATTCTTGTGGATGTGGTGCCAATCAAGCGGGAGCTGCTTTGTCCTGGACGGTATCAAGCTTCTTGAATATTTTTGGGGCTGCACCCATCCAGGCAAGTGAAAAGTATTCCATCACACTCCTGACCTGCGCCTTGCAACTGATGGACAGGCTTTGGAGAGTCAGGAGGTGAGTTACTCGATGCAGGATTCCTAGTCTCTGACGTGCTCTTTTGTCCACTGTGTTTATGTGGTGAAATAGTTTACTAGATGGTGTTGAAATAGTTTACCAAGCAAGTTTGACTGATTACTGTGATCTTTTCTGTCTGACTCATTAGTCAATGTACTTGGTGGGAGGAATGTTCTCCAAAGCCAACTTTTATGGTGATTTTATTTGCATCTGTGTACCTTTGCTTGAGGATCGAACATGACTTGAGATAAATATTCAGCGTTTGATTTTCATTAAAAGACAATTATTGAGGATGCCTAAGTAAGAGCAGAAAATACCAGGGAAACTCAGCAGGACTGGCAACATCAGTGGAGAGAGAAACAGAGTTAACATTTTGAGTCTGGTATGACTCATCTCCAGAACTTAGTTCAGAGTGGTGCTGGAAAAGCACAGCTTCATCAGGGCTTTTGCCCGAAACGTTGATTTTCCTGCTCCTCGGATGCTGCCTGACCTGCTGTGCTTTTCCAGCACCACTCTGATCTAAACTCTGGTTTCCAGCATCTGCAGTCCTCACTTTTGCCTACTCATGTCCAGAACTGTTATACAGTCATAAAGTCACACAGTTGTACAGCACAGAAACTGACCCTTTGGTCCAACTTGCTCATGCCAACCAGATATCGTATATTAATCGAGTCCCATTTGCCAGCATTTGGCCCATATTCCTCTAAACCCTTCCAGACTTTAAATGTTGTAACTGTACCAGCATCAACCACTTCTTGCGTACCTTCTATGTGAAAAAGTTGCCTCTTAGGTCCCTTTTAAGTCTTACTCCTCTCACCTTCAAACTATGCCCTTCAGTGTTGGACTCTGCTATGCTGAAGAAAAGACCTTGGCTATTCACCCTATCTCTGCCCCTCATGGTTTTATAAATCCCTGTTCTTCAGAGATTCATATTATCTGATCCCGCAACCAACAGATCAGGTCCGCAGTCCTACTATATCCAGTCGTGAAGGGTTGCGAACAATTAAATAACTCACTGGAGGAGAAGACTCCACAAATATCCTCATCCTCAATGATGGAAGAGCCCAGCACATCAGTGCAAACGATAAGGCTGAGACTGTCGCAGCAAGCTTCAGCCAGGAGTGCTGAGTGGATGGTCCATCTCGGCCTCCCTCAGCATTACAGATACCAAAGTTCAATTCACTTCACATGATACCAAGAAACAGTTAAAGGCTGGACACCGCAGAGGCTATGGACTCTGACAACATTCTGGCAATAGTACTGAAAATTTGTGCTCCAGAATTTGCTGCTCCCGTAGCCAAGTTGTTCCAGTCCAGTTCCAACACTGACATCTTCCTGACAATGTGGAAAATTGCCCAGGTGTGTCCTGTCCACAAAAAGCAGGACAAATCCAACTTTTTTTTTTAGATTAGATTACTTACAGTGTGGAAACGGGCCCTTCGGCCCAACAAGTCCTCACCGACCCTCCGAAGAGCAACCCACCCAGACCTATTCTCCTACATTTACCCCTTCACCTAACACTACGGGCAATTTAGCGTGGCCAATTCACCTGACCCGCACATCTTTGGACTGTGGGAGGAAACCGGAGCACCCAGAGGAAACCCACGCAGACACTGGGAGAATGTGCAAACTCCACACAGACAGTCACCTGAGGTGGGAATTGAACCTGGGTCTCTGGCTCTGTGAGGCAGCAGTGCTAACTGCTGTGCCAACATGCCTTGGTCAATTCCTACCCCATCAGTCTACTCTCCATCATCAGTAAGGGGTCATCGACAGTGCTATCAAGCAGCACCTGCTCAGCAATAACCTGCTCAGTGACACCCAGTGTGGGTTCCCCCAGGACCATTCAGCTCCTGACCACATTACAGCCTTGGTTCAAACATGGACAAAAGAGCTGAATTTCAGAGGGGAGGTGAGAGTGTCAGAGCCCTTGACATCAAGGCTGTATTCGAACAAGTGTGGCATCAAAGATCCCTAGTATAACTGGAATCAATGGGTATCAGGGGACAAACTCTCCACTGGCACAGAGGAAGATAGTCATGGCTGTTGGAGGTCAGTCATCTCAGCTCCAGGTCATCTCTGCAGGAGTCCCTCAGAATACTGTCCAAGGTTCAACCATCTTCAGCTGCTGTATCAATGAGCTTCCCTCCATCATAAGGTGAGAAGTGGGGATGTTCACCCACAATTACACAATGTTCAACACTATTCGCTACTCCTCAGATACTGAAGCAGTCCATGTTCAAATGCAACCTGATCTGGACAACATCAAGGCTTGGGCTGACAAGTAGCAAGTAACATTCATGCTACACAAATGTCTGGCTATGACCATCACCAATAAGAAACAATCTAACCACTGCCCAGTGACATTCAATGGTGTTATCATCATTGAATTCCCCACTATCAACGTCCCAGGGGTTATCATTGACCAGAAACACAACTGTACCAGCCATACAAACACAGTGGCTACAAGAGCAGGTCAGATGCTAGGAAGTAACTCAGCTCCTGACTCCTCAAAGCCTGTCCACCATCTACAAGGCACTAGTCAGGAGTGTGATAGAATACTCCCCACTTACCTGGACGGTTGTGGCTCCAGCAATACTCAAGAAACTTGGCACCATCCAGGACAAAGCAACCCACTTCATTGACACTCCCTTCACCACTGACGCTCAGTAGCAGCCTTGTGTACTATCCACAAGATGCACTGTAAAAGGTCACCAAGGCTTCTTAAACAGCACCCTCCAAACCCATGACCACTTCCATCAAGAAGGACAAGGGCAGCATACACCATACACCACCTGGAATCCACTCACCATCCTGATTTGGGAATAGATCACTGTTCCTTCACCATTGCTGGGATACGATTCTGGAGCTCCCTTCTTAACAGTGCTGCTGGTGTAGTGCAATGGCTCAAGGAGGCAGCTCACCGCCACCTTCTCAAGTTCTGACATAGCCTACCCTTACCAATCACACTGTCATGAGAAGAGGGTCACAGTGAGCAGTTTTGATGGGCAGGCAATTTAATCCATCACTTTAAATAGACTAACCCCACTGCAGTGGTTGTGTGGCTAGGTGAGAATAATGATGGCAATACATAGTAAGATTTCACAAACATACACCTACACAAGCATTCACATACACAGTGACACTCTAACACACTCAGAATCATTCAAAAATACACACATGCACACTCATACACACATACACATGAATTGACATACACAGATATATACCCCATATACATACACACAAGTGCAGGCTTAAATGCGCGCGCACACACACACCCCTCGCATATTAGAAAGTGACAGATATAATCACACATTCAAATTCACAACCAGGTATATAGACATTCACACATACTCACACTCACAGGGCTCTGCGCACAGACAGACACACGCGCACATACACACACACACATGTGCATCATCACAGACCCTACCCAGAGCCTAGTCATAAAGACCATAAGACCATAGGAGCAGAAATTAGGCCATTCAGCCCATCAGGTCTGCTCCACCATTCACTCATGGCAGATATGATTTTCAACCCCATTCTCCTGCTTTCTCCCCGTAACCTTTGCTCCCCTTGACAATCAAGAACCTACCTATCTCAGTCTTAAATATGCTCAATGACCTGGCCTCCACAGCCTTCTGTGACAGTGAATTCCATAGATTCACCACTGTCTGGCTGAAGATGTTACTCCGTATCTCTGTTCTAAAGGGTCTTCCCTTTACTCTAAGGCTGTGCCCTTGCGTCCTCGTCTCTGCTGCCAACGCAAACACCTTTCCAACATCCACTCTGTCCAGGCCGTTCAGTATTCTGGTGACAGAAGCAGAAAGTTTGATATCCATATTTGAGCCATAACCTTTAATCTCAGCCCTAACACGTTGTCTCCATTAGGTGGGGCTGTTCATGTTTTGACTCGCATATCCTTTCTGTGGTCTCTGGTGGTGGTGAGTGTTAGACTAGCTGGTGTTGTTCACAGTTAGAACTGTCCTCATGGGGATGTGGAATAAAGCCAGGAAATGCTGGGCTGGGCCAATAGGAATTGAAAGCAAATAAGATTGGACAAGCAGGAGTACATTCTGAGTTTTAGTGTGTCTATACCCGTGTTTCACTAGTTTAAATTACAAATTTCTTTAAAACGCTTTTAATACCAATCTTGAGAATTGCTGGCCGCCTGAGCTGGTAAAGGAGCCCTATTAATTATTCCTAAAAACATTATACCTATTCGGCAGATTGCAGCTTTGCTTTCTCCCCAGACGTAAAGATTTAAGTTTTTTTTGGATATATGTTACCCAGGGCAAAATCAGGCAGTGTTGAGGACTAAAGGTTAAAGAAAACGGAAGTACCTTTTATGACAGATTTTTGCTGATAAAGATTTCAAGTTGCTTTTTTTAAAACATCAAGCATTGTAATCGTTGAATGTGTGAAGACTTCCTGCAAATCTGTTCGAGGCCTCTGACATCAGTTGTTTTTGTCCAAGTCAAAGGAGATCAAAAGGCCAGTCAAACACAGGGGCAGTTGGAGGATGTGACAGGTGGATTTGGAGAGAAGGCCTGGCCTAGATTTAGAGATCAATGGTAGGCCTCAATTCACAGTGAGCGACAAATCAAACAATTTGCCTGTGATTTTCTGATGATAAACATCAATAGAAGGAATTGCCTCAGGCAATGGTGCCCAGGATTTACCAATAAACCATTCAACGGAGCAAGGGGCCCGTGTGATGGTGCATTGCTTGTAACAGGGAAGGACATGGAAACGCACAATCCTGATTTGCGGCAATTTTCAGACGTAATCGAGAGCTGGATCCCCCAACACAGCGCCCACCCCCCCCCCCCCCCCCCCCGTCACCACCACCCCACCTCCAACCCTCCGTGCCAGTCTGACTGCTGGAGATACCAACCAACCTCAATTCCAGCCGATCCCAGTCTATCACCAGCAACCATCTATCTCACAGGGACTCAGCTGGCTCCTGGATATGATTTACAAGGACTAGGCATTGTCTCTATCGTACAAATAAGCTGTCCCTGTCTATGTTGTAAAGTACAGTGTATATGAGAGAGAATATGATTCGGCAGAAGAGTCATGCAAGATTTGGAACGTTAACTCTGCTTCTCTCTCCATGGATGCTGCCTGACCTGTTGAGCTTCTCCAGGGCTCTCTGGGTATTTTTTATTCAGCTTTCCAACATTATTTTGTTTTAGTTTGAGGGTCTGTGGGACCCCCACAGGACCAGGGATCCTCGCGCAACATGCCAGAGGGCTGTCCGTGAACTGAAGTAAACTCGGACAGGGAGCAGGCCGCTGTTTCCTCAAGGAAAAGTACATCCCACGACAAGGTGCACCTTATCGGGAGTTTTTCCAACATTCCTGGAGACAGGAACATTCTCGGTATCCTCTGCATTCCCCACTTCCAGATCAAACACCCTCTCCTTTGATCAACCCCTTGTCATTGCGAAGGATGCAGCAAGACAGTACTCAGTCCCGTCAGGATTTGGGGTTAACCTAATGTTCTCCCGAAGGTTCTGATGGGTCCCAATTGAGTGGGAGTCCCGGTCGAGAGCGTCTCTCGGCTGCTGTCTACTCACCTGGCTCTGCTCTTTAAGAAGCACTGGCACTGACAACGTAATGAAAGCATTAGGGCACCTTCCAAGGAACCTGGTATTAACACACAGGAACCAGTACTTGCAGTTGCAAGGCTGTTGTACGTTGAGAGGTGGGAATCTCTCTCTGTTAACATATGCGACAGGCTCACCAGCAAGAATTCTGATAGCAACATCCCCCCTGTTCTACATTCTATCATACTGTTGGGAAGCCCAGAAATCTATCATGGTATCCACTGGGGAATTATGTAAGTTCCCCAGTTCTAATCAACCTTGATACATGTCTATTACAGACTTGGAAACATGCCCCACGTCATTTGCACTGAAGCTAAATGTTAGTTCTGTCTTCAGCATGCCGAGAGCTCAGGTTCCAGTATGCACTAAAGTCTTGGGAAGGACGATGTCCGTAGTGGCGATGTCTGTAGTGACGATGTCTGTAGTGGTTCTAGATAACTCTGGAGATCACATTATTTACACAATCTGTTAAATCTTAATAGGATTTCTAATGAGTTTCATTCCTCTTTCATGGGATGTTGCCCGAGCCTAATCGCTCTTGAAATGGTCTCGCAAACCAAATGGCAGTCCACCACATTGCTGCAGGTCATAGAGTCATAGAGATGTACAGCATGGAAACAGACCCTTCGGTCCAACCCATCCATGCTGACCAGATATCCCAACCCAATCTAGTCCCACCTGCCAGCACCCGGCCCATATCCCTCCAAACCCTTCCTATTCAATACCCATCCAAATGCCTCTTAAATGTTGCAATTGTACCAGCCTCCACTACATCCTCTGGCCACTCATTCCATATATGTTCCACTCTCTGTGTGAAACAGTTGGCCCTTAGGTCTCTTTTATATCTTTTCCCTCTCACCCTAAACCTATGCCCTCTAGTTCTGGACTCCCCGACCTCAGGGAACAGACTTTGCCTATTTAGCCTATCCATGCCCCTCATAATTTTGTAAACCTCTATAAGGTCACCCCTCAGCCTCCGACACTCCAGGGAAAACAGCCCCAGCCTGTTCAGCCTCTCCCTGTAGCTCAGATCCTCCAACCCTGGCAACATCCTTGTAAATCTTTTCTAAACCCTTTCAAGTTTCACAACATCTTTCCAATAGGAAGGAGACCAGAATTGCATGCAATATTCCAACATTGGCCTAACCAATGTCCTGTACAACTGCAACATGACTTCCCAACTCCAGTACTCAATACTCTGACCAATAAAGGAAAGCATACCAAATACCTTCCTCACTATCCTATCTACCTGTGACTCCACTTTCAAGGAGCTATGAACCTGCACTCCAAGGTCTCTTTGTTCAGCAACACTCCCTAGGACCTTACCATTAAGTATATAAGTCCTGCTAAGATTTGCTTTCCCAAAATGCAGCACCTCACATTTATCTGAATTAAACTCCATCTGCCACTTCTCAGCCCATTGGCCCATCTGGTCCGATCCTGTTGTAATCTGAGGTAACCCTCTTCGCTGTCCACTACACCTCCAATTTTGGTGTCATCTGCAAACTTACTAACTGTACCTCTTATGCTCGCATCCAAATCATTTATGTAAATGACAAAAAGTAGAGGGCCCAGCACCAATCCTTGTGGCACTCCATTGGTCACAGGCCTCCAGTCTGAAAAACAACCCTCCACCACCACCCTCTGTCTTCTACCTTTGAGCCAGTTCTGTATCCAAATGGCTAGTTCCCCCTGTATTCCGTGAGATCTAACCTTGCTAATCAGTCTCCCATGGGGAACCTTGTCGAACGCCTTACTGAAGTCCAAATAGATCACATCTACTGCTCTGCCCTCGTCAATCCTCTTTGTTACTTCTTCAAAAAACTCAATCAAGTTTGTGAGACATGATTTCCCAAGCACAATGCCATGTTGACTATCCCGAATCAGTCCTTGCCTTTCCAAATACATGTACATCCTGTCCCTCAGGATTCCCTCCAACAACTTGCCCACTACCGAGGTCAGGCTCACCGGTCTATAGTTCCCTGGCTTGTCTTTACTGCCTTTCTTAAACAGTGGCACCACATTTGCCAACCTCCAGTCTTCCGGCACCTCACCTGTGACTATCGATGATACAAATATCTTAGCAAGAGGCCCAGCAATCACTTCTCTAGCTTCACACAGAATTCTCGGGTACACCTGATCAGGTCCTGGAGATTTATTCACCTTTAACCATTTCAAGACATCCAGCACTTCCTCCTCTGTAATCTGGACATTTGCAAGATGACACCATCTATTTCCCTACAGTCTATATCTTCCATATCCTTTTCCACAGTAAATACTGATGCAAAATATTCATTTAGTATCTCCCCCATTTTCTGTGGCTCCACACAAAGGCCGCCTTGCTGATCTTTGAGGGGCCCTATTCTCTCCCTAGTTACCCTTTTGTCCTTAATATATTTGTAAAACCCCTTTGGATTCTCCTTAATTCTATTTGCCAAAACTATCTCATGTCCCCGTTTTTCCCTCCTAATTTCGCTCTTAAGTATACTCCTACTTTCTTTATACTCTTCTAAGGATTCACTCGATCTATCCTGTCTGTACCTGACATATGCTTCCTTCTTTTTCTTAACCAAACCCTCAATTTCTTTAGTCATCCAGCATTCCCTATACCTACCAGCCTTCACTTTCACCCTGACAGGAATATACTTTCTCTGGATTCTTGTTATCTCATTTGTGAAGGCTTCCCATTTTCCAGCCGTCCCTTTACCTGCAAACATCTGCCTCCAATCAGCTTTCGAAAGTTCTCGCCTAATACCGTTTAAATTGGCCTTTCTCCAATTTAGAACTTCAACTTTTAGATCTGGTCTATCCTTTTCCATCACTATTTTAAAACAAATAGAATTATGGTTGCTGGCCCCAAAGTGCTCCCCCACTGACACCTCAGTCACCTGCCCTGCCTTATTTCCCAAGAGTAGGTCAAGTTTTGCACCTTCTCTCGTAGGTACATCCACACACTGAATCAGAAAATTGTCTTGTACACACTTAACAAATTCCTCTCCATCTAAACCTTTATCACTATGGCAGTCCCAGTCTATGGTTTGGAAAGTTAAAATCCCCTACCATAATCACCCTATTATTCTTACAGATAGCTCAGATCTCCTCAAGTTTGTTTCTCAATTTCTCTCTGACTATTGGTGGGGTCTATAATACAATCCCAATAAGGTGATCATCCCTTTCTTATTTCTCAGTTCCACCCAAATAACTTCCCTGGATGTATTTCCGGGAATATCCTCCCTCAGCACAGCTGTAATGCTATCCCTTATCAAAAATGCTACTCCCCCTCCTCTGTAGAGTCTTATGTAGGCCAGAACAGGTAGGGTAGCAGGGACAAAAGGGAAAAGTGAGGACTGCGGATGCTGGAGATCAGAGTCGAGAGTGTGGTGCTGGTGAAGAGCTTATGCCCGATGCTTTATCTTGATGAAGGGCTCTGGCCCGAAATGTGGATTCTCCTGCTCCTCGGATGCTGCCTGACCTGCTGTGCTTTTCCAGCGCCACCTTCTCTCGACTCTGAGCTCCAGGATCTGCAGTCCTCACCTTCACTTAACCCTATTTATCTCTCAGCCCCCTTTTCATTCCACAATCCTGATGAAGGGCTAATGCCTGGAATGTCTCCTGCTCCTTGGATGCTGCCTGACCTGCTGTGCTTTTCCAGTACCACACTCTCGACTCTAATGGCAGAAACAAAAGGCCTGAGTGAACCAGACGGATTTTTACAATAAATGGAGATAGTTTCATGCCCTCTGTTATTGAGAATGGTTTTTGATTCTGGAAATTGTTCATTTATTTTATATTCTTTCCACAGTGGGATTTGAATCCATACCTGTAGAGCATTAACATCGAATGCTAATCCAATGGCATTGCTACTGCACTACCATCTTCCCTACCTATGCTAACCGTGGAGTGGTAAAAGAGACACCAAATCTTTCAGAAATAATAACCAGTGATGGTCCTAGACTCCCTTTCCTCTGTCACCTCACATTTACTCGAAAAGATAAGAGCCCAAGGTCTGGGGCAATGGTGTCCATATAGGAAATGCCAGGTGAGGCTCTGGCTGTTTAACTAACAGTGCAGGATAAGCAAGAATTATTAATTTTGTATGGAAGGTTGACCAAGGCTTGGTGATTTCTGACCATCAGTCTTCATGCTCAACAATACCATCGTCCTTTGATGCAGAGGCCTCCTCTCTAAGCTTCTCCAAAGGTTTGCCTGTTCCCCTAGTCTCTATGTGAAGCATCAATCAAGCAAGAATAATTTAAGAAGACAGCCCTTTTCACACAGTGAATAGTTAGCGGCTGGAATGCACTGCTTCAATGTGGGGGAGGCAGGATCAATCGATTATTTGGATAGTAATGGCATACAGGGATACGGGGAAACGCAGAAGGTTGACACTAGGGGATAGAATGGGCGCAGGCATGATGGGCTGAATAGGCCCCTTCAACACTGTCCCAATTCCATGATCTGAACCAAACTCAGTATTCAAGTAGTTAGTTGATTTTTGCAATCCCACCCCCCCCACCCCCCCCCACCACCACCCCCCTCCCTGTGCCAAGATTAAAAATACGAAAGAGTCACCATTTGTCCTTAATGAATTAAAAGCCACAGAGTGATTAACCATTGAATGGAAAACTGCATAGATCACACTTCTGATATTGTAGTCATAAAGTGCCGATGTACGTACTGATGTGAAAACCCTCACCTCTATTTTTATTGTGTAGGTTCATTGGCATCCTGGTATTTATCAGTTTTACAAAATGAGATTAAGCTCCAATCCGAGGCACTTAACTGGTTTATTTTCCATGATATATTTACTCGCTGTCCGGTTAGACAGAGACTCTGAGATCCAGCACTAGAGAATCTCAGCATAGTGCTTGATCTCCCAGCCTAATGAAAACTGGTTGGGTTGGGTGATGAATTGAGGGCAGTCACTTATCCAACTCCAATTGCATTGCCTACCCATCATGCACCAGTCCTGGCCTTCTCTATTGAGCAGGCAAGCAAGGTATCTTCATGAAGGAAGTACAGAACTACATTTAGTACCTGGGCTGGGTTCCACCTGCGGTTTTAGGTGACTGTCTGAGTGAAGCCGATGGACACATTCAGTTTCTCCATCCCACAGATCTGTCGGGGCGAGGATACGAGGGGCATAGTTTATGGGTGCTGGGCCAGAACAGACCCAAAGGTAAATTTAAAACAGTTCGCTGTTTTGATTTCCTTGTGACCTTTTGGAGAACTCCTTCAGGGCTGACAAGCAAGCCCAGGCCTTTTCACTGAGAGTTTGGTGCATTTCCAGAAATCCCTTGCGACCCACACCCCCCCACCCACCCCCACCACCACCCCGTGACTGAGTTCCCATCACAGCCCAGCAACCAGGTAGTCACCATGACCTGGTCTTGGAGGAGGATTATTCAAATGAGACCCAACTTTTAAGATCACACCCCTTCTGTCTTTAAAAGCAGGCCCCCGGTCGTGTTCAGTGTTTGGTCCCAGCCTGAATCCTGCAGTGCTCCTGCTGAGGTTTCCTCTGTGATAGACAATAGACAATAGGTGCAGGAGTAGGCCATTCTGCCCTTCGAGCCAGCACCACTATTCATTGTGATCATGGCTGATCATCCTCAATCAGTATCCTGTTCCTGCCTTATACCCATAACCCTTGATTCCTCTATCCTTAAGAGCTCTATCCAACTCTTTCTTGAAGATCTGCTGTATTGAGCAAAATAAAATTTTTCCTGAAACCTGAGATGGTAACCTGGAGAGAGAAGGCCAAGATATCTAGATCAATTCCAGAAAAACATTCGCAATGTCTTTGAGTAGATCATTAATGTCAAATATGTGGCTTGAAGGATATGTACAGATGTGTGTGTGTGTATACAAGTGTGTATAAGTGTATGCATAAGTATGGGTATATTTCTGTATATAGGTATAGGTGTATGTATGTAAGCATGTAGGTGTATGTGTGTATATGTGAGTGCGTGTGTCTGTGTGTGTATGAGTGTGTGTGTGGTGTGTGTATCTATGTGTATGAGTATGTGTGTGTATGAGTGTATGCGTGTACGTGTGTGTTTAAGTTGTGTGTCTGTCTAAGTGTGTGTGCCTGTGTATGTGTGTGCATGTGTGTGTGAGTATGTGAGCATGTGAGTGTGTGTTTGTGTACATGTGTGTGTGTTTGTGTGTGTGTACGTGGGTGGGTGTGTATGTGTATGTGTGTGTATGTGAGTGTGTGCGTGTATGTATGTGTGTATGAATGTGAGTGTGTCTGTGTGTATATGAGTATGTGTGCATATGAGTGTATATATGTATGAGTGTGTGTATATACAAGTTTATGTTTTATGTATGTGTGTTTATGACTGTGTATGTGTGTGTATCAATGTGTATGTGAGTGTGCGTATAAGTGTGTGTATCAATGTGTATGTGAGTGTGCGTATAAGTGTGTGTGTATGTGAGAGTGTGTGAGCGTGTATATGTGTTTGAGTGTGTGTTTGTGTGTGTATGTGTATCTGTGTGTGTATGAGTATATGTGCGTATGACTGTATGTATGAGTGTGTGTTTATGTGTATGTGTGTGTACGAGTTTGTGTTATGTGTATGTGTGTGTGTATGTGTGTGTCTGTGCATGTGTGTGTGTATGAGTGTGTGTTTGTATGAGTGTGCGGTGTGCGTACATGTGTGAGCGTGTATGTGTGAATATGTGCGTTTATGAGTGTGAGGATGCGTATGAGTGTGTGTATGAGTGTGTGTGTGTCTATGTGTATGTGTGTGTGTGTGAGTGTGTGTTTGTGTCTGGTGTGTGTGCATGTATATATATGTGTGTAAGTGTATGTATAATTGTGTGTGTGTGTTTATGTATGTGTATGAGTGTGTGTGTGTCTGTTTATATGATTGTGTGTGAGTGTGTGTGTATATGAGTGTGTGTGTATGAGTGTGTGGTATGCATACATGTGTGTGCATGTATGTATGTGTGTGTGTGAATATGTGTGCGTGTATGAGTGTGTGTGTGTCTATGTATGTTTGTGTTATTTGTGTGTGTGGATGTGTGTGTGAGTGTGGTGTGTGTGCATGTATGTATGTGTGTGTGTGTAAGTGTGTGTATGTGTGTATGTATGAGTGTGTGTGTGCATGTGTGTGTGTGTGTGTGTGTGTATAAGTGTGTGTGCTTATGTTTGCGTGTGTGTTTGTGTGTGTATGAGTGTGTTGTGTGTGAATGTGTATGCAAGTGTATGTGTTCATGTGAGTGTATGTGTGTGTGTATGTGAGTGTATGTGTGTGTGTGAGTGTATGTGTGTGTATGTATGCGTTTGTGTTATGTGTATGTGTGTGTACGAATGTGTGTCTGTGTATGTGTGCATGTGAGTGTGTGTGTTTGTGAGTATCTGTGAGTGTGTGGTGTGTGTGCATGTGTGCACGTGTATGTATGTGTGTGTATGAATATGTGTGTGAGTGTGTGTGTCTATGTATGGGTTTGTGTAAATGAGTATGTGTGTGGACGCATGAATGTGTGTATGAGTGTGTGTGCGTATGTGAGTGTGTGTCTGTGTGTATATGTATGTGATTGTGTGTATGTGTATGTGAGTGTGTGTCTGTGTGTATGTGTGTGTGTGTATGTGAGTATATGTGTATGTGTGCATGTGTGTGTATGTATGTGTATGAGTGTGTGTTTATGTGGATGTGTATATATGACTCTGTGTGTGTGACTGTGTGACTGTGTGTCTGTGTGATTGTGTGCCTGTGTGTATGAGTGTGTAGATTTGCTGCACAATGCCAGGCCAGGTTGGCGGAGGACCTTCATCTTGTGGATATTTAGGCTGAGACCCATGCTCTCATACGTCGCTGTAAAGGTGCTGATGATGGTCTCGCGTACATCCTCTGAGATTGCACACACACAAAGATCATTCACATACTGCAGCTTGATGACACTGTTTGGGGTGAGTTTGGTTTTAGTTTGAATACTTTCCTGCTGGTTCTGTAGGTTAGCCCCACTCCAGCAGGGAGTTTGTTGGTGATGAGATGAAGCATCACAGCGAGATAGATTGAGAACATCGTTGGAGAAATGACACAATCCTGCTTAGCACCGGTCCGAACGGGGAATGGGTCATTGATGGAGACAGTAGCCATTAGTACGACATCCATGTCATCGTGGAGCAGGTGAAGGATGGGGATGAACTCTGTCAGGTCGAAGGTCCTGTTCGCTGCACTTCTCCTGCAGCTGTCACATGGTGACAATCATGTCCATTGTGCCCCCCACATTGAGGCCGGAAGCCACACTGCGATTTCTCAGCCGCAGGGAGGAGATGGTTGAGGGGGACCTTGGCGATGATTTTTCCATCGGTCAACAGCAGAAAGATCCCCCTGTAGTTACCACAGTCAGACTTAGAGTAATAGAGATGTAAAGCACGGAAACAGACCCTTCGGTCCAACCCGTCCATGCCGACCAGATATCCCAACCCAATCTAGTCCCACCTGCCAGCACCCGGCCCATATCCCTCCAAACCCTTCCTATTCATATACCCATCCAAATGCCTTTTAAATGTTGCAATTGTATCAGCCTCCACCACTTCCTGTGGCAGCTCATTCCTTACACATACCACCCTTTGTGTGAAAAGGTTGCCCCTTAGGTCTCTTTTATATCTTTCCCCTCTCACCCTAAACCTATGCCCTCTAGTTCTGGACTTCCCCCACCCCAGGGAAAGGACTTTGTCTATTGATCCTATCCATGTCCCTCATAATTTTATAAACATCTATAAGGTCACCCCTCAGTCTCCGATGCTTCAGGGAAAACAGCCCCAGCCTGTTCAGCCTCTCCCTGTAGCTCAGATCCTCCAACCTTGGCAACATCCTTGTAAATCTTTTCTGAACCCTTTCAAGTTTCACAACATCTTTCCAATAGGAAGGAGTCCAGAATTGCACGCAATATTCCAACAGTGGTCTAACCAATGTCCTGTACAGCCGCAACATGACCTCCCAATTCCCATACTCAATACTCTGACCAATAAAGGAAAGCATACCAAACGCCTTCTTCACTATCCTATCTACCTGCGATTCCACTTTCAAGGAGTTATGAACCTGCACTCCAAGGTCTCTTTGTTCAGCAACACTCCCTAGGACCTTATCATTAAGTGTATAAGTCCTGCTAAGATTTGCTTTTCCAAAATGCAGCACCTCGCATTTATCTGAATTAAACTCCATCTGCCACTTCTCAGCCCACTGGCCCATCTGATCAAGATCCTGTTGTAAGCTGAGGTAACCTTCTTCGCTGTCCACTACACCTCCAATTTTGGCATCATCTGCAAACTTACTAACTGTACCTCTTATGCTCGCATTCAAATCATTTATATAAATGACAAAAAGTAGAGGGCCCAGCACCAATCTTTGTGGCACTCCACTGGTCACTGGCCTCCAGTCTGAAAAACAACCCTCCACCACCACCCTCTGTCTTCTACCTTTGAGCCAGTTCTGTATCCAAATGGCTAGTTCCCCCTGTATTCCATGAGATCTAACCTTGCTAATCAGTCTCCCATGGGGAACCTTGTTGAACACCTTACTGAAGTCCATATCGATCACGTCCAACGCTCTGCCCTCATCAATCCTCTTTGTTGCTTCTTCAAAAAACTCAATCAAGTTTGTGAGACATGATTTCCCACGCACAAAGCCATGTTGACTATCCCTAATCAGTCCTTGCCTTTCCAAATACATGTACATCCTGTCCCTCAGGATTCCCTCCAACAACTTGTTCACCACGGAGGTCAGGCTCACAGGTCTATAGTTCCCTGGCTTGCCCTTATCACCCTTCTTAAACAGTGGCACCATGTTAGCCAACCTCCAGTCTTCTGGCACCTCGCCTGTGACTATCACTTGTCTAGCTTCCCTCAGAGTTTTAGGGTACACCTCATCAGGTTCTGGTGAGTTATCTACTTTTATGTGTTTCAAGAAACCCAGCACTTCCTCCTCTGTAACATGGGCATTTTGCAAGATGTCATCATCTATTTCCCTCCAGTCTATATCTTTCATATCCTTTTCCACAGTAAATACTGATGCAAAATACTCATTTAATATCTCCCCATTTTCTGCGGCTCCACACAAAGGCCGCCTTGCTGATCTTTGAGGGGCCCTATTCTCTCCCTAGTTACCCTTTTATCCTTAATTTATTTGTAAAAACCCTTTTGGATTCTCCTTAACTCTATATTTGCCAAAACTATCTCATGTCCCCTTTTTGCCCTCCTGATTTCCCTCTTCAGTATACTCCTACTGTCTTTATACTCTTCCAAGGATTCACTTGATTTATCCTGTCTGTACCAGACATATGCTTCCTTGCTCCGTTTTGTGAAAATGCTCATGACTGTGACATCTCGGAGCTCTCCCGGATGCTCTTCTCCTTCCAGGTTACGCAGACAAGGGGCACGTAGCTGCAGTAGAAGGCTCCTTACCTCCCCACTTCAATGCATCACATCTGCTCCAGCAGTCTGCTGTTCTTGAGCTGGCAAACGGTCTTCCCCTACTTCGGGCAACGCTGGAGTGTTGCTGAGCTCATGGCTAGGACAGAGGAAGCACTCCGGTGATACCCTCAAGGCCTCACTGAACTGCGGCATTCCCACAGAAAAAAATGGAAAGAGCGTAAGGAGTTGGCCGCCACAGCGATGCCCCACCCACCCAATCCCGTGACCACCTTCAGCCCCAAGTGTAACAGAGTTTGTGGTATAGCCACCTAAGGACTCACCCTGAGAGTGGAAGGGAGTCATGCTTGTCTGTGAGGGACCGCTGATGATGAAATGTGTCAGTATACATGCGTTTGGTTGTACAGGACATTGGTGAGGCCTCTCCTGAAGTACTGTGTCCAGTTCTGGTCGCCCTGTTATAGGAAGGATATTATTAAACCGGATGGGGTCCAGAAGTATTTACCAGGATGTTGCCGGGTATGGAAAGCTTGAGTTATAAAGAAAGTCTGGAGAGGCTGGGACTTTTTTCACTGGAGTTGTAGGAGGTTGAAAGGTGACCTGATACAGGTTAATAAAGTAATGAGGGATATTGATAGGGTTAATGGTAGTTGTCTTCTCCCTCGGATGGGCAATTTCAGGATTAAGGGGCACACTTTTAAGACAAGAGGAAAGAGATTTTAAAAAGACATAAGCGGCAAATTTTTTACATAGAGGGTGGTTCACGGCTAGAGTGAACCTCCTGAAGAGGCAGTGGGTGCAGTGGGAGCAGTTAAACGTTTAAAAGACGTTTGGGTAAGTACATGAGTAGGAAAGGTTTGGAGGGATGTGGACCAGGAGCAGGCAGGTGGGACTAGTTTAGATTAGATTAGATTCCCTACAGTGTGGAAACAGGCCCTTTGGCCCAACAAGCCCACACCGACCCTCTGATGGGTAACCCACCCAGACCCATTTCCCTCTGACCAACGTACCTAACACTCAGGGCAATTTAGCATGGCCAATTCACCTGACCTGCACATCTTTGGATTGTGGGAGGAAACCAGAGCACCCGAAGGAAACCCACGCAGACACGGGGAGAACGTGCAAACTCCACACAGTCAGTCACCCGAGGCTGGAATCGAACCTGGGACCCTGGTGCTGTGAGGCAGCAGTGCTAACCACTGAGCCACCGTGCCCCCATTTAGCTTGGCATTATGTTCAGCATAGAAGGCATTAGGTATGCTTGCCTTCATTGGTCAGCACATTGATCATAGGAGTTGGGAGGTCATGTTGTGGCTGTATAGGACATTGATTAGGCCACTTTTGAAATATTGTGAGAGATTCTGGTCTGTCTGCTATAGGAATGATGATGTGAAATTTGAAACGGTTCAGAAAAGATTTACAAGGATGTTGCCAAGGTTGGAGGGTTTAAGCTACTGGGAGCAACAGCCTCAAAACAGAATAGGCTAGGGCTGTTTTCCCTGGAGTGTCAGAGGCTGAGGGATGATATTATCAAGGCTTATAAAATCATGAGGGGTAAATAGACAAGGTCTTTTTCATGGAGTGGGTGAGTCTCAAACTAGAGTACATACGTTTAAGGTGAGAGGGGAAAGATTTAAAAGGGACCTAAAAGGTAACTTTTTCACATCGAGGGTGGTGCGTGTATAGAAAGAGCTGTCAGAGAAAGTGGTGGAGGCTGGTAAAATTACAACATTTATCAGGTATCTGGATGGGTATATGAATAGGAAGGGTTGAGTGGGGTATGGGCCAAGTGCTGGCAAATGGGACGAAACTAATTTAGGAGAAAGAACATAGAACATTTCGGCGCAGTACAGGCCCTTCAGCCCTCGATGTGAAATCAATCTGAAGCCCACCTAACCAACACTATTCCATTTTCATCCTTATGTTTATCCAATGACCATTTAAATACCCTTAAAGTTGGCGAGTCTACTACTGTTGCAGGCAGGGCATTCCATACCCCTACTACTCTCTGAGTAAAGAAACTACCTCTGACATCTGTCCTATATCTATCACCCCTCAATTTAAAGCTATGTCCCCTCATGCTTGCCATCACCATCTGAGGAAAATGGTTCTCACTATCCACCCTATGTAATGCTCTGATTATCTTATATGTCTCAATTAAATCACATCTTAACCTTCTTCTCTCGAACGAAAACAGCCTCAAGTCCCTCAGCCTTTCCTCGTAAGACCTTCCCTCCATACCAGGCAACATCCTGGTAAATCTCCTCTAAACCCTTTCCAAAGCTTCCACATCCCTCCTATAATGCGGTGACCAGAACTACACGCACCAGAGTTTTGTACAGCTGCAGCATGACCTCATGGCTCCAAAACTCAATCCCTCTCCCAATAAAAGCAAACATACAATATGTCTTCTTATCAACCTGGGTGGCAACTTACATGGGTCTATGTACGTGGGCACTGAGATCTCTCTGACCATCCACACTACAAGAATCTTACCATTAGCCCAGTACTCTGTATTCCTGCTACTCCTTCCAAAGTGAATCACCTCACACTTTTCTGCATTAAACTCCATTTGCCACCTCTCAGTCCAGCTCTGCAGCTTATCTATGCCCCTTTGTAACCTGCAACATCTTTCCTCACTGTCCACAACTCCACCAACCTTAGTGTTGTCCACAAATTTACTAACCCATCCTTTTATGCCCCCATCCAGGTCATTTATAAAAATGACAAACAGCAGTGACCCCAAAGCAGATCCTTGATGTACACCACTAGTAGCTGAACTCCAGGATGAACTAGTCTTACTGAAATCCATATCCACCACATCAACTGCTTTACCCTCATCCACCTGTTTGGTCAGCTTCTCAAAGAACGCTAGAAGATTTGTGAGGCATGACCGACCCTTCACAAAACCACGTTGACTATCCCTAATCCAATTATTCCTCTCTAGATGATTGGAAATCCTATCTCTTATAATCCTTTCCAACACTTTACCCAGAACCAAAGTAAGGCTGACTGGTCTATAATTACCAGGGTTGTCTCTCCTCCCCTTCTTGAACAAGGGGACAACATCCTCCAGTCTTTTGGCACTATTCCCATAGACAATGACGCCATAAACATCAAAGCCAAAGGCTTTACAATCTCCTCTCTGCTTTCCCAGAGAGTTTTAGGATAAATCCCATCCGGCCCAGGGGACTTAACTATTTTCACACTTTCCAGAATTGCTAACACCTCCTCCTTGTGAACCTCAATCCCATCCAGTCTAGTCTAGTAGCCCGTATCTCCGTATTCTCCTCGACAACATGGTCTTTTACCAGTGTGAATACTGATGAAAAACTCTCCTATCTCTTCGTACAACTTCCCACTACTGTCCTTGATTGGCCCTAATCTTACTCTAGTCATTCTTTTATTTCTGATATACCAAGCTTCAGGGTTTTCCTTGACCCTACCCACCAACGACTACTCATGTCCCCTCCTGGCTCTTCTTAGCTCTCTTTTTAGGTCTTTCCTGGCTAACTTGTAACTCTCAAGCGCCCTAACTGAGCCTTCACGTCTCATCCTAACATAAGCCTCCTTCTTCCTCTTGGCAAGTGATGCATTCTTCAGTAAACCACTTCCTCCCTGCCTGACAGGTACATACTTATCAAGGACATGCAGCAGCAGCTTTTTGAACAAGCTCCACCTTTCAATTGTGCCCAACCCCTGCAGTTTCCTTCTCCATCCTATGCATCCTAAATCTCGCCTAATCACGTCATTATTAAATATCACACAACACCCGGTTATGGGAGAAAGCACGGAATACAGATGCTGGAGATCAGAGTCGAGAGTGTGTTGCTGGAAAAGCACAGCAGGTCAGGCAGCATTCGAGAAGCAGCAGAATCGACGTATCAAACATAAGCCTAATGAAGGGCTTATGCTTGAAACCTTGATTCTCCTTCTCCTTGGATGCTGCCTGACCTGCTGTGCTTTTCCAGCAACATACCCTCAACATCAGGTGAAAATCCAACAGGTTTATTTGGAAGCATAGCTTTCATAGCGCTGCTCCTTCATCAGGTGGTTGTGGAACATAAGATCATAAGACACAGAATTTATTGTTGCATGACACTGTAACCTTTTGTTATGAATTCTATGTCTTATGATCTTATGGTTCACTACCACCTGATGAAGGAGCGTCGCTCCGAAAGCTAGTGTTCCCAAATAAACCTGTTGGACTATAACCTGGTGTTGTGTGATTTTTAACTTTGTCCACCCCAGTCCAACATCAGCACATCATAATTGCCTTTCCCCCAGTTATAACTCTTGCCCTGCATTATATCCCTATCCCTTTCTATCACTAAAGTAAATGTAACTGAATTATGGGCACTATCACCAAACTTCCAAATCTAACACCAGGCCTGGTTCATTACCCAATACCAAATCCAATATGGCCTCACCTCTTGTTGGTCTATCTGCATCCTTTGTCAGGAAACCCTCCTACACACATTAGACAAAAGCTAACCCATCTAAAGTACACAAACTACAGCATTTCCAGCCAATATTTGGAAAGTTAAAAACCTTTTGCTCCTATCCAGAATCATCTTTTAGCAAGTTTTGAGAAGGTTTGTAGTTCAGGTGAGGTTCTGGATGTAGGTTTGCTCGCTGAGCTGGAAGGTTCGTTTTCAGACGTTTCGTCACCATACTCGGTAACATCTTCAATGAGCCTCCGGATGAGGCACTGGTGGTGTAGCCCGCAGACAAACCAACGGAACACCCATGGGATCTCCAATATCAGTGTTCTTAGCAGAGGCAGTAATATAGAGACTTGAACAAACAGCTTTGCCAACTATCCAACCCAAACTTTGGGTCCACTACATGGATGACACCTTTGTCATCACTAAACAAAACAAATTCGAGGAAACCTTCAAGGCCATCAATAATACTCTTACTGACATGAAGTTTATCAAAGAGGAGGGAAGCAACAACAGACTGCCATTCCTAGATGTCACGATAGAGCGAACAGCCAATGGGGAACTTCAAACCAGCATCCACAGGAAAACAACATACACAGACCAAATACTGAACTACAGAAGCAATCATCCCAACACCCACAAACGAAGCTGCTTTAGAACACTATTTCAATGAGCCACCACACACTGCAGCACAGAGGAATTACACAGAGCAGAGGAAAATCACCAATGCAGCGTATTCAAAAAGGACGGGTACCCAATGAACACAGTCCGCCGATTTCTCAGCAACAAACACAAACATACAGACAAAACACGTCCAGAAACTGTAGCCACTCTCCCCTACCTCAAAGACATCTCGGAAATGACTGCCAGACTACTCAGACCCCTTGGCATCATGGTAGCCCACAAACCCACCAACACACTAAAACAGCAGCTAATGAACTTGAAAAACCTTATACAGACAACAAGCAAAACTAATGTCATTTACAAAATACTGTGCAAGGACGGTAACAAACACTACATTGGACAAACAGGCAGAGGACTAGCCACTAGGATACATGAACACCAACTAGCCACAAAAAGACATGACCCTCTCTCACTAGTCTCCTTACATACAGATAAGGAAGGACACCAGTTTGACTAGGACAACACATCCATCCTAGGACAAGCCAAACAGAGACATGCACGAGAATTCCTAGAAGCATGGCAATTTCAACCAGAACTCTAACAACAAACACATCGAGTTAGACCCCATCTACCACCCCTGGGAAAAGGAACAGGAAGTGACTTCACCACAGGAAATGACATCATCACAGGAAATACCATCACCAACCCAAGGACATAAATAGAAAGTGGGCTACACCACCAGTCCTTTATCCAGAGGCTTACGGAAGATGTTACCTAGTATGGTTACAAAACGTCTGAAAACGAACGTTCCAGCTCAGCGAGCAAACCTACATCCAGAATCATCTTTGCTATCCTATCCTCTACATCTCTGGAACTATTTAGAGGCCTATAGAAAACTCCCAAAAGGGTGACCTCTTCTTTCCTGTTTCTAACCTCAGCCCATACTATCTCAGGAGTCCTCATCAAATGTTCATTTTGCCTCCATAATACTGTCCTTGACTAACAATACTACACCACCCCCTCTTTTACCACCTTCCCTGTTCTTACTAAAACATCCAAACCATGGAACCTCCAACAACCATTCCGTTCCCTTCTCTGTCCATGTCTCTGAAATGGCCACAACATCGAAGACCCAGGTACCAACCCACGCTGCAAGTTCACCCACCTTATTCCAGATGCTCCTGGGTTGAAGTAGACACACTTCAAACCACATTCCTGCCTGCTGGTACGCTCCTGCGACCTTGAAAACGTATTTATGACCTCACTACTCTCAACCTCCTGTGTACGGAAGCTACAATTCAGGTTCCATCCCCTGCTGAATTAGTTTAAACCCTCCCAAAGAACATTATCAAATTTCCCCTCCAGGATATTGGTACCCCTCTGATTCAGGTGTAGACCATCCTGTTTGTAGAGGACTCACCTACCCCAGAATGAGCCCCAATTATCCAGGTGTCTGAATCCCTCCTTCCTGCACCATCCCTTTAGCCATGTGTTCAACTACTCTCTCCCTATTCCTCGCCTCACTAGCACGTGGCATGGATAACAAACCAGAGGTAACAACTCTGTTTGTTCTAGCTCTGAATTTCTGCCCTAAATCCCCATCCCTTTCCCTACCTATGTCGTTGGTGCCTATGGGGACCACAACTTGGAGCTGCTCCCCATTCCCCTCAAAGATCCCAAAAACACACTCCGAGATATCATGAACCCTGGCACATGGGAGGCAACACACCAACTGTGAGCCTTTCTCATTCCCACAGAACCTTCTATCTATCCCCCTAACTATGGGGTCCCTAATGACTAATGCTCTACTCCTCATCCCCATTCCCTTCTGAGCAACAAGGACAGACTCTGTGCCAGAGATCTGTACCCCATGGTAAGTTGCCCACCCCAACAGTATCCAAAAGGGTATACTTATTATACAGGGGAATGGCCACAGGGGATCCCTGCACTACCTGCTTCTTATACTTCCTAACAGTCACACAAATATCTTCATCCTTAGGAGTAACTACCTCCCTGTAGCTTTTATCTATAACTGTCTCTGCATCTCTATCTGGTCGGCATGGACAAGTTGGCTGAAGGGTCTGTCTACACGTTGTATGACTCTATGACGTGACTTCTTTAAGGTGTGTGTATAAGTGGCTGGGTCTGCATGAGTGTGTGTGTGTGTGTATATATGTCCATGTCCATGTGCATGTGAATGTGTGTGTGGGGGGGGGGTGTGGGTGTGTGTAGCTATGTATAAGTCTAAAGGTGTGTGTATAAGTATGTACATATACATGCGTGTGTGTGTATGTCTGTGCGCTTGTGTATGTGTGTGGGTGGGTGTAGATATATATAAGTCTATAGGTGTGTGTGTATATATAAGTATGTATGCATATGAGCGTGTGCATGTGTGTGTGCATAAGTATGTATGTGTGTGTGAAAATAAGTATGTGTGTGTGTATGTGTGTATAAATAGGTGTGTGTGTGTATAAGTGTGTGTATAAGTATGTGTGTATAAGTATGTATGTGTATAAGTGTGTGTGTATAAGTATGTGTGTGTGTATAAGTATGTATGTGTGTGTGAAAATAAGTATGTGTGTGTATGTGTGTATAAATAGGTGTGTGTGTGTATAAGTGTGTGTGTATAAGTATGTGTGTATAAGTATGTATGCGTATAAGTGTGTGTGTATAAGTATGTGTGTGTGTATAAGTATGTATGTGTGTATGCGTGTGTGTATAAGTGTGTGTGTGTATAAGTATGTATGTGTGTATGTGTGTGTGTATAAGTGTGTGTGTGTATAAGTATGTATGTGTATAAGTATGTGTGTATAAGTATATATGTGTGTATGTGTGTGTGTATAAGTGTGTGTGTGTGAGTGTGTTTGTGTTTGGATCTGTGTGTGTGTATAAGTATATGTGTGCGTGTGTCTAAGTTTGTATGTGTGATTGTGTGTTTGTGTCTGTGTGTGTATAAGTATGTGTGTGTGTAACTATGTGTATGTGTGTATGGGTGAGTGTGTGTACTCCGTCAGATTGAAGGTGACACTTACTCCTGTCAATTCTTGTCTTTGGAATTTATTAACGCAGGGAGGCTGTTGCATTGTAGCTGCCTTCCAGTCCTTGCTGACGAGGAAACTCCCTCCCACCTAGCGTCCACCCTTGGCATACCTGAAGGATGTGAAGATTAATAATCAACCTGCCCGGTGACATTGGAGCGCACCTTCTGAAGCCATCAAGTCCTGAGGTGGGACTTGAAGCCAGAGATCTGGACACTACCACTGTGCCTCAAGACGTGCTGAAGGGGAGAGAACAGGAAAATTAAAAAGACAAGAATACGTATGCATATGGAAAACAGTCTGCAACAGGAAAGCATCTAAAGTTGTCTTATAATGCCTCCACAAAGCAAGTTATTCCTGATGCAGATTGGAACATGCCTGACCTTGGATTAAGAAAGTACTGGGGTGTGGAAGCCAATAAAAGCAGCCGAGAGTGGTGCGGAAACTTTCAACTGTTATCTGAGGCCTACGTTTAACATGGAAATCAAGGAGTGGTCTACAAATATTCAAAATATTTCCTTGCCATGTAATCACACTGTAAATTCCTGTCCTTTGTCTCCCGTTCCCATTCAGTGCAGCATTGCGGAGGGATTCCCCAGGCAACAGCTATAGTCAGTGGCACTCCAAGTGCTACTGCATAGAGGGCAACATTGAAACCATTTCTTAACAAAGTAAACTCTGATGCTGTTCAGTCCTGTTCTGTTGGGTAAACGCAAGTCATTTTATAAAGAAAGGAGCACTAAGTTCCTACACACTTTGCCAAGTGCTAAAGAACCCATCCCAACTCCAGAGGGCAGGTTAATGTCAGTTCCAGCCTGTTTATTTTGTGAGGGTGGCTCCTAATTGTGTTGTATTGAGGTCACTCACCTCCCTCCCCAGCCCCTTGGCGGTTTTAGTTAAATAGGGAGAGGGTGCATCTCTTAGAGCAAGTCTGCATTCTTCCTCTGTTTGTTAAAACTCTGACTAAAGTCTTTGGCTGTACAGGTGAGGAGGGGGAGGACAACGTACCCTGACTCCCTCTGGCTTGTTTTTGTGAGGCCAGTCTTGCTTGATGGAGAGGGTCAGAGTGAGAGCAGGAAGTGTCCTTGAGCAATATCCAACAGGGCCTTCTATATCCCTGTCCCTTCATGTTACCGTTTCCACCAAGTCCTTCCCTTCCATCAGAAGCTTTCTACTTTGTAGGGAGAGCCGGAATTGAAGCAACAGCTGAAACTTGCCGACACTTTCTGCTGACAGTGTTCAAGCGCTGTCCTAGCTATCTCAGGCCTTGGTGCACCGTGTATTGTGAAAGGGGCTGCCATGACCTGTGTGCTGAGCTGGAATCCAAGCTTCCCCACCAACCTTGTTCCTCTGAGGGTTACCCTCCAAGGGTTAACTCCTGGCTGGGTTGCAGACTGGTAGAGAGCTCACTGCCGTGGCAACTACCTGGGCACCTCGCAGAAACGTAGCCAGACGTCCCCTTCGTGTTTCTGAATGGCCTCCCTCTCTCCAGCCGGGCATCGTTGTCTGGTGCCTTGTTGGAAACATGTGGGCAGTTCCCTATAGGAGACCAATCGCTGCTCCAAATCCCAACCTCCATTCTGTTAACTGCTCAGGGCAGTGGGGAAAGTGAAAGAGATAACCTTTAAAAATGGAACTTCCCTCGTGCCTGGGTCCTGATGTGCCCTCTGTCAGACTGGCAGGAGGCAGCGGTGGAGGATTTAAAGGCCATTGTGACTTGTGCAGTGAATGGTGCCGTATGAACCACTGATCCAGGCAGTAGTTGCATTGAGAACCATCCTGAGTAGCTCCAGATAGTGAGTGCCCTCTTCCAATAGAGAGCACTGCACAGGGCATTTGACTATCTTGGTGTGGGACAAAGATCAAGGTAGCACTATAGGCAGTGGTGCGGTGGTAATCTCACTGTAAATTGGGAGAGGGGAGTGTGCAGTGGGACCTGGGCGTTCTTGTGCACTAGTCACTGAAGGTAAGCATGCAGGTGGTAAAGAAGGCAAACATGGTATGTTGACCTTCATTGCAAGACGTTTTGAGTATAGGAGCAGGGATGTGTTGTTGCAGTTATACAGTTTTGGGTTTCCTTATCCTGAGGAAGGATCCTCTTGCTCTCGAGGGAGTGCAGCAAGGGTTTTCCAGGCTGATTCCAGGGGATGGTGGGACTGACGTAGGAGGAGAGATTGACTGGGTTAGGATTGTTTTCACTGGAGTTCAAGCGAGTGAGGAGGGGAATCTAATAGAGACTTAAAGAATTCTGACAGGACTAGACAGGGTAGAACCAGGAGTCACAGGCTGAGGATTCAGGGTGGACCATTTAGGATGGAGATGAGGAGACATTTCTTCATCCAAAGAACGGTGAATGTGTGGAATTCATTACCACAGGAAGTAGTTGATGCCAAAACATTGAATGTATTCAAGAGGCAGCTAGATGTAGCACTTGGGGGTGAATGGAATCAAAGGTTATGAGGAGAAAGCAGGATTAGGCTACTGAGTTGGACAATCAGCCATGATTGTGATGAATGGCAGAGCAGGCTCGAAGGGCCGAATGGCCTCCCACTGCTCCAATCTTCTATGTTTCTGTGACTAATAATTCAGACCCCAGTCTAAAGCTCTGGGGACATGGGTTCGAATCTCACCATGGCAAACTGCAAGAAATATTTGGAATTAAAAGGTGGTGTAATGGTGATCCTGTCATTTAAAGACCTGTGTAGTTCCATAATCCCCTTTAAGGAAGGAGATCTGCTGTCCTTCCCTGGTCTGGCCTCCAGCATGTGACTTAACGGCCCAGTAAATCATTCAGATCAAGGGGCAATTACTGGTGAGTAATATATGTTGGCCTAGCCAATGATGCTCACTTCCCATGAGCACACTTTTACTCTCTCGCTACAATTTCTATGATGGGCCTGTTATAATGTTCTGACACAAGCTGGAGGGACAACACCTCATTTTACACTTTGGCACTTTATAGCCTCGAGGACTTCATGTTGAGTTTAACAACTTCAGAACATGACCTCTGACCTCCGTCTTGATCATAACACACCCCTGATCAACACTCCAACCCGTGTTCACTTACATCCTCTTGGCTCTACTCACCCCGGTGTGAACCCATTTTCCCCTTTTCACACCTATCATTAATAACTGATTTTACATCTCAATTTCTCCTTTCCCACCATTTGCACCACCTTTGTCTTTTCCTCTGTGGTCTCTCACCAACTGTTTCCACTCACTCCTCCCCCTCTGTCAACGACATAAAAACCACCATTTCAAGCTCCCGTTATGTCTAAAGAAGTGGCACACACTGGACCCGAAATATTAATTCTGTTTTTTTTTCCCCTCTCCGCTGCCAGACCTGCTGTGTTTCTCCATTTATTTCACATTGCCATTTAGTCTTGCTGAAACCTGGTCCTACCTTATTGCTGTTGGACAGGGACGGGTTTTAATCCTGCTTCAGAAATGACAGCGATACAATTCTTGTGAATACCTAATAAGGCTGTATCACTTTAGAGAGAAATGGAAAGACTTAATGCACTTTCAGGATGTTGCAAAAGTGTTTTTACTTTTGCATTGTCATCAATGTTCCGATAACAGATAATTGGGTCTCTTTCTGCCTCTAATCTCTCCATTTATATCAAAGAGATGACTTGTACCTCTGTGTTCATTAGCTGATTAATAACTTCCTCTTTTCTGAAACGTGTCATTCATTACTCTCCAGCTCTGATAACACACTGTTTCCTTTTTTGCCAATCAACATCATATTTCTCCACCCTTTAGTTGCTGAAAGCAAAGTTTTAAACAAAATGGATTGGGCGTTTTAGATTTGAATACATAGAAATATAGAAAATAGGGACAGGAATAGGCCTTCGAACCTGCCCCACCATTCCATATGATCATGGCTGATCAAGCAATCTCATCATCCCGTGTCTGCTTTCTCCCCATACCCCTTGATCCCTTTAGCTGCAAGGGCCATGTCCAGCTCTCTCTTGAATATATCTAACAAAGCGGCCCCAACAGCTTCCTGTGGGAGAGAATTCCTCAAGTTCACAGCTCTCTGAGTGAAGACATTCTTCCTCATCTCAGTCCTGAATGGCTTCCCCCCTTTATTCTCAGACTGAGACCCCTGAGGAATGTCTTTCCTAATACCAGGAGACCAAAACTGCACACAATACTCAAGCTGTGGCCTCACCAAGGCCCAGGATAACCCCAATCAAACAGCCACATCCAGTACCTGCACCATTTACATGAAGAGGGCACAGCTTCAAGCACCAAACACAGTGTGCAAGTCCAAACGCTTCCTGCAGAAGGGTTTTCTGATCTACTGTCAGTTCTCACAATCCTAAACTCAAAGAGGGGTCCCGAGGGAGGGTCAAGCATCGTTGAACACATTCTTAGAATAAGCAGTAAGGATTGAGACAAGGGAGAATCTCCTTACTCGGGGTGGTGAATCTCTGGTTTTCTCTATCCCCAGTGGGCAGCAGAGGCTCAGTAACCAGGTGTGTTCCAGAGTGTTGTGTAAGGACTTTGGGAGCCACCATGTGATGATGTCTCACTGGGTATAAATATCACAGTGTGGACAGAGTTGAGGGGAAGATAGAATCACATGAGAGCTAGGCAGAAGGCTAATTGTGCAGGCACGTACATGAAGTAGAAGCACATAACATTCCTTCACTGTCGCTAGATCAAAATCCTAGAATTCCCTCCCATTGTGTGTCTATCTGCAGCACATGGACTGCAATGGTCAAGAAGGCAGCTCACCACCACCTCCTCAAGGTCGAGTAGAGACGGGAACATGAGGTGGTCACGTTTATGGAATTGTGTTAAGATGAGATTAGATCATTGATTGCTATGCGTTATAGTATTTAATCTTAATCTGCAATCACCAGTTTTTACAATGAAGATCAAGTGTGAAGATCTTGTCTAATTCTCACTCAAGAGACAGTGAGGTCTGCAGATGCTAGAGATCAGAGTCGAGAATGTGTTGCTGGAAAAGCACAGCAGGTCAGGCAGCATCTGAGGAGCAGGGAAATCGACGTTTCAGGCCAGAGCCCTTCATCAGGACTTTCGGGCTATAGCCCGAAACGTTGATTTTCCGGCTCCTCTGATACTGCCTGACTTGCTGAGCTTTTCCAGCACCACACTATTCCTCAATCAGCCTACCTTGAACTCGAATTTCTGGTTCTGAGCATAAAAGCACACAACGAAAGAAAGATGGAGATCAATAGAGTTCTGGAAATCAAAACCATCAAGGGATATAGAGAGAACATGGACAAGATGGCACTGAGGTATTAGAAACGATGTAACGGTGAAGACACTGAAAGACCTAATCTGCTCTTGTGTTTCAGATGGATGGTTAAAAGAAAATCAGAAATGATACTTGCTGCATGTCAATAAAACTTACATTATGTTTGAATAAAGGAAGAGATGCAGATTAAGTTGATGAATTGCACAAGTTTTGTCTGCATCGATGTCATCGTTTGTTATTTCAGGAAAAACAAAGTGAAGTAAATGCAGGAAATCTGAAACAAAAAAACCCCCAGAAATAGTTGGAAATTCTCCCTATGGAAAGAGGCACAGGGTTTCCCAGGCTGAACTTGCCTTATCCCGTAGGGACAGGGAAACGTCAGCGTGACTCCTTTTGTGAGCTCCCACTGGTAGCTAACTTGCCCAGGGACCAGTCAAGGAGTGGCAGTGGGAATTCTCTGGCCTGTGGGAGCCAATCCATCCCGCTATTGATGGGGTCGTTTTGAGCAGCAATTGGAATTTCATAGATCCTCCTAGATCCTTCAGAGCCTTTGTATAAGCATTTTTATTTTATCAATTCAGTGTCTCATGGGACCATTCGCCAGGCCAGCATTTACTGCCTGTGCCTAATTGCCCTTGAACTGTGTGACTTGCTCAGCCATTTCACAGAGCAGTTGAATGTCAGTCAAATTGCTGTAGGCCTGGAGTCACCTGTAGTCCAGACCAGGTGAGGATAGCAGCTTTCCTCCCTAAAGGACATTAGTGAACCAGATGGGTATTTTGTGACAATCACTGGTCGTTTTCCAGTCTCCATCACTGAGACCAGCTTTACATTCCAGATTTTATTAACTGAACTTAAACTCCACCAGCTGCTTCTCTTTTCACCCATTCACTGGACGAAGGCCTCACTGGCTAAGCCAGCATTTATTGCCCAGCCCTAATCGCAGAGAAGGCAGTTAAGAGTCAACCACATTGCTTAGATCTTGAACCACGGGTAGGCCAGACTGGGTAAGGATGATAGCTTCCTTCCCTAAAGGAAGGAATCAACAATGGATTCATGACAATCATTGGGCTATTAATTCTAGATTTGTTCTTTTTTAAAAAATGATATTCAAATTCTACCATCTGACCATAGCAGGATTCGAACCCAGGACATTACCTGGATCATCAGTTCAGTGATATTACCATGAGGCTGTTGCTGCCCCTTGTGGCAGGATTTGAACCTGTTCCCACAGGGCATTAGCCTGTGCCTCAGGATTACAGGTCAATGACATTACCACAGTGCCCACTGGGAGGTGATTGTTGTGTGTTACTGAGGTGTGTCATTAAGATGTTTAGAGTTTCGCAACTGCAACGATCTTGACTGCCCTTAGTGTGGGGAGGGGGGAGCTACGGTAGCGTAAAGGGATTTCTGACTGCTGCAGAGGCCAGCGTGTGGGACGTTTTGTCCTCGGACCATGTGAGGCATTCACTGCCATCCATTGAGAGTTGAAAGCTGCGCGGGGTGCCCCTTTCCACTGGAGTTTACCACCTCCTGTCAGGAGGAGAGTGAGAGAGGAATTCCGCAGGCAAAAGGACCACATGCATATTGGCACATTGCGGGCACACATGTGGATGGCACATTGGAACAGTAGGCAGCTGAGTGCATGAAGAATATACACTTGGCAGCGCAAAGAGTCCACAGACAAAGTAAAAAACACCTTCATGGGCGTGAGGGAGTAGCTTTGTCACGGCTGAAGATAATGTTTGACTAGACAGTTAGTAAACTGGAGGAGAGGCTGAGGGCTCTCCCATATGGCAGGAACCCACTGTGACTGTGGTGCTCAAACTTCCCCACCCCAGGATGGTTCCAAGGTCCAAATGATGGCAGGGCTTTGCAGTGTAAGGCTCACCGCCCAATCACGCAGGGCTGATCCTAAAAGCTGGCAAGACAGCCGAAGCTTGCAAGCTGGACTCAGGCCGAGAGACCAGTCAGTGTCAGTTCTGAGAGGGCTCGGTGGCAGGAGGGGGGGATGAGGTTTAAGACTACACCCTCATGGCCACAAGGTTCCCTCAGGATAGGCCAAGGCTTCCATTGATTGGCCAGGCTCCCGTTCCCTGTGGATTTGTGGCCCACAAATACAGACCCTTCATTAGATTCCCATGAAGCTGCCATTATACCTTCATCCCAAGACAGTCCTGGGTGTTGCCTGTTCCAGAGAGCCCTTTCTGGATAAATCCCGGGTTGTGAGTGCTATCCACTGGGAGCCCCGACACCAAGACACAGAAACCTTACAGCCACCAGCAGTTATGTCCAACAGCGAGGATTCTATCGGCAACTGGAATTTCAGATATTTGGATTTTTTTTGTATTCACACACTGGATGTGGGTATCACTGGCTAGGCCAGCATTTAATGCCCATCCTAGAGGGCTGTTAAGGGTCAACCACATGACTGTGGGCCTGGAGTCACATGTAGGCCTGACCAGGTAAGGACAGTAGTTTCCTTCCTTCAAGGACATGAAAACGGTCAAAGCCACAATGTGGTTTACAGAGTGAGTATGAGGGCAAAATTGGAGGCATTTCTGATGCACCTGGACTTCAAATAAACTTAATAGTTGCCAGTGGAAATACTTTGACGAACAACGAAAGCAGAAACATGCTATAATCCGAGAAAGTGTTCGGAATATCAGTGCCAATAAACTTGCTGCGGAACTGTGGGTGGAAAGATCAGGATATCAGAACATCAGCAGCGTTAATAACGAGATTTTAAAATAAACTGAGAGTCCACACCATGGAGACTGATGGTGACACACGTGCTCATTTTAATGCAAATTAGAATGCTTGCCCAAGATAATAACAGGAAGTTTTAACACCAGTCAGATAAATACAGTTAAAGAAAAGTCAACTGAAATTTTGCATGTTCTTCCTGTTCTATTTAAAAATGAACTCATATAGAAACCAAACCAAAACATACATCATAACTTGTCAAATGTGAAATACCAAGGGGGGGGGGGGGGGGTTTCCAAGTGCCTCTTTTGCTGTTTCTCATTGCTGTAGCTCACTGTGTTAATTAGCAAGAACTGCTCACTTTAGACAAGTTCAAAATAAATAGAAGGGCATACCAAACACACCTTAAAACAAGTGGTAACATAAGTCTTGATGACTCAACCTTTTCTGGTTCTGAGCTAATTCATGCGCGATTGAACAACAGGCTGGTTTTGGAAGCCCAATTCACTAAAGCAGCAGAGTGAGTTACTAGTTAAGGCACATGTTTCTGTCCTCTCCTGCCAATCAACTAATGTTCCACATAATCTTTTCCCCATCCCCCAATGATATTAGTCACCCTGATTGTCCCAGAACTGAGCACAAAAAGACAATTTTCTAGCCATTGCACCTGGAGAGGCCGGTCTCTCCCATTCCCCTGTGTTTCGCATTGGCTGATAAAATGGGGCAGCATGGTGCCTCACAGCGCCAGCGACCTGGATTCGATTCCTGCCTTGGGTGACTGTCTTTGTGGAGTTTGCACATTCTCCCTGTGTCTGCATGGGTTTCCTCCCACAGTCCAAAAATGTGCAGGTCAGGTATATTGGCCATAGTGTTAGGTGTGTTAGTCAGGGGTAAATATAGGAAATGGGTCTGGGTGGGTTACTCTTCAGAGGATTGGTGTGGACTTGTTAGGCCAAAAAGCCTGTTTCATACTGTAGGGAATATAATCAAAATACACCAAAATTATTCCAGCAATTACCATTTGCTGAATTTTCTAATGCAGTGACAAATAGGGCCATCAGCCATCTACTAGTTGCCACAACTCGATCTCAAACTAGTTGAATCAGTAACTAGTTGAACTTTTCAAGGTAGACTTCCTAAATATGAACTCATGTAGAAACCCAACCAAAACATACATCTTCATCATTATCAATAATAAAATGCAATCTTTTTAATTAAAATAAATCCCGGCCATCTTGACCTAGCATGTTGGATAGGATGCCTTATTTGAATTGTCAGAGTTTCTGATCACCTTCCATTTTAATGTTAGGTATTCAAAATGAAGTTATATTGTCCAGATTTGATTTGATTTGATTCATTGTTACATGTACCTTAGAGTGAAAGTTTTGTTTATGACCAGTATAGTCAGATCATAGCATACAAGGGCATACAGATCACAGAATGTTTAAGCAGAGAGAAGGGTACGGGGTTACAGCTGCACAGGAGGGGCTCAGAGCAAGATCAACATTATTTGAAGTTAGAGAGTCCATTCAGCAGTCTAACAACAGCAGGGAAGAAGCTGTTGGTGCGTGTGTTCAAAACTTTGGTATCTTCTGCCTAGTGGAAGGGGTTGGAAGACATTATTGCCTGGGTGGGAGAGGTCTTTGATCATGTTGGCAGCGTTTCCACAGCAACAAGAAGTATAGATGGAGTCCATGGATGGGAGGTTGGCTTGTGTGATGGTCTGGGCTGTTTACCACAACTTTCTCTAGTTTCTTACAGTCCTGGGCAGAACATTTGCCATATCAGGCCATTATGCACCTGGATAGCATACTTTCTCTGGTTTGTCTGTAAAAGTTGGGGAGGATCCTTATGGACATACCGAATTTCCTAAGACTCCTGAGGAAGAGGAGGTGTTGTTGCGCCTTCTTGGCTTTGGAGGTCCAGGCCAGATTGTCCGTTATCATCACTCTGAGGAACCTGACACTCTCCACCCCATCCACCTCGGCTCCGTTCATGTAGATAGGGGGCGTATCCTCCTCCATTCTTCCTGAAGGCAATGATCAGTTCTTTCACTTTGCTGACATTGAGAGAGAGATTGTTATCATTGCACCACAACAATTCTTTCCTGTATTCTGACTCATTGTTTGACATCTGGCCTATAACGGTGGAGTCATCAGCAAACTTGTAAATGGCATTCGTATGAAATCTGGCCACACAGTTGCGGGTGGAGAGGGAGTACAATAGGGAGCTGAGTACGCATCTTTGCGGGACACCAGAGTTGAGGATTTTTGTGGAGAAGGTACTGTTGTCAAGCTTCACTGTGGGTCAGGAAGCTGAGGGTTGGTCTGGACAAAGACTTCAATGCAGATTCACATCCATTGATCTGTGGAAATAGACATGGGGCTAACCTTTCAGTTCTCTCCGACAGGATGAACTTCTAGGCTGAACTTTACCACAGACTTCAAGACCCAAGCAATGTTAGACCAGAATGCACATCCCAATTCCATGCTTGACAACAGCTAGACAAACCAGTGATTTTACTGCTGGAAGCCTATTAGAGGCCCCTTCCAGTGAAGGATGACAGACCACTCAAACTGGCAGTTCTAGAGCCTTAGCAGTCTCACAGGAAGAGGTGGGTGCTGCTCAGGTATGTTGATGATCTTAAGGGCATATCAACAAGGATGTTTCTCAGGCAGGACTGTCCAGTGTCAGACATATAGAGTCATAGAGATGTACAGCATGGAAACAGACCCTATGGTCCAACCCATCCATGCTGACCAGATATCCCAACCCACTCTAGTCCCACCTGCCAGCGCCCGGCCCATATCCCTCCAAACCCTTCCTACTCATATACTCATCCTGATGCCTTTTAAAAGTTGCAATTGTACCAGCCTCCACCACATCCTCTGGCAGCTCATTCCATACACGTACCACCCTCTGCGTGAAAACGTTGCCCCTTAGGTCTCGTTTATATCTTTCCCCTTTCACCCTAAACCTATGTCCTCTAGTTCTGGACTCCCTCACCCCAGGGAAAATACTTTGTCTATTTATCCTATTCATGCCCTTCATGATTTTATAAACCTCTATACGGTCACCCTTCAGCCTCCGACGCTCCAGGGAAAACAACCCCAGCCTGTTCAGCCTCTCCCTATAGCTCAAATCCTCCAACCCTGGCAACATCCTTGTAAATCTTTTTTGAACCCTTCAAGTTTCACAGCATCTTTCCAATAGGAAGGAGACCAGAATTGCACGCAATATTCCAATAGTGGCCTAACCAATGTCCTGTACAGCCGCAACATGACCTCCCAACTCCTGTACTCAATACTCTGACCAATAAAGGGAAGCATACCAAACGCCTCCTTCACTATCCTATCTACCTGAGACTCCACTTTCAAGGAGCTATGAACCTGCACTCCAAGGTCTTTTTGTTCAGCAACACTACCCAAGTCCTTACCATTAAGTGTATAAGTCCTGCTAAGATTTGCTTTCCCAAAATGCAGCACCTCACATACTAATGCAGCACCTCCATCTGTTACTCCTCAGCCCATTGGCCCATCTGATCAAGATCCCATTGTAATCTGAGGTAATCTTCTTCGCTGTCGACTACACCTCCAATTTTGGTGTCATCAGCAAACTGACTAACTACACCTCTATGCAAGATATTTAACTGAATCACTGAGGAGCAATCCCATGCCAGGGGGCCTGGGTTCAAACCCCACGGCGGCAGATGGTGGCTTTCACTTCAATTAAAAAAAACTGGAATTAAGAGTCCAATGATGACCATGAATGCATTGCTGATTGTCAGGAAAACCCCATCTGCCCCCCTAATGCTCTTGAGGGAAGGAAACTGCCATTCTTACCTGGTCTGGCCTCCACATGACTCCAGGCCCACATGCAACGTGGTTGACTCTTTGCTGCCCTCTAGGCAACCATGGGTGGGTATTTTGGATTCTACAATATTCTGAAATCTCTCCATGGTCTGTAGTCTCATGGTTCCCCACTGATATCTGTTGTGCTTTTCACTGTTAGGAAAGAGTCCTGTTTCGTGACAAAACTCCAGACGTTGGTGCTATCCCAACTGAGTTTGATAAGGCTAGATGCCAATGCCTCACTAAACTCTGTCAGTCCCTGTTGGCGCACTGAGTTATCCTGCAAGAAAAGATGGCTCCGTTGTCCACCTGTACAAATGGAAAGGAACTCCCCAACCTTGCGACAAAATCATCCAGGAATCTCACTCCTGGCCGTCATAAGCAAATATTTCATCGGAAATGCTCTGTGGACTGCTTAGTGAATAATCTCGAGAAGGATTTACTGCCAGGGAGTGCTGTCGGAGAAAGTTGAGGAAACATTGATATGCTGCTTACAGTTAGACTGCTCTAAGACAAATACCAGAAGGGAATGTGAGCCACATTTAATGGCCTGACCAAAGCCCTTGACATGGCCAAGCCATGAAAATGTATGGGAAGTAATGGAGACCCTGAGAAACTCATCACAACAGTTTCATACCAACACGTGGAGACACGTCTGTAATGGTGGAGAGTTCACACCCATTCCTGCTCACTAATGGAGTTAAACAGGACTGCACTCGATAACTACCCCTCTTCAGCTTGCATGCACCAGCAACACCCACCAGAGATGTTCCTGACCTCGCAATGATAAACAGAGATGTTCTTGACCTTGCAATGATAAACTACGTTGACTGGAAGCTGCTCAATCTGACATGACTCCAGCCAAAAAGAAAACTTCACAATTTCCTTCTGTCTGATGACTGTGCTCTAGCTGCCGGTTCAGAGCTGGGAACACAACATGGTGCAGACCTCTTCCTCGTTACACCTGACTACTTCAGCCTTATGACCCTGGGGAAGAATGTAGCAGCGAGCTTCAAGCCTGATTCAGGCAAACCTGATCTTGAGCTCGAAGTTTCCGTCCCTGTCAGCAGGGGGAGCATCTGGGCAGCACGCCCTGGTGATGACAAGGCACATGCAAGAATTGTCATCCTCTGACAGACTTTGAGCATCAGTCTCAGAATGAAGAGCATTAAATCTTCCTGCCAGAATGGAAGTCTTGGGGGGGGGGGTAACATTTGCTAATGTTCTTTGGTTGGGGGGGGAGAGAGGTGGGGTGGTTTAAAGTAATGCAGCAGGGGGATGGGAACCTGAATTAGAGTTCCAGTACACAGGAGGTTGAGCGTAGTGAGGTCAAGGATAGGTTTACAAGGTCGTGAGAGGGCACTGGCAATCAGGATGTTGGTTTGAAATGTCTGGACTTCAATGCCAGGAGCATCCAGAATAAGGTGGGTGAACTTGCAGCATGGGTTGGTACCTGGGACTTCGATGTTGTGGCCATTTCAGAGACATGGCTAGAGGAGGGACAGGAATGGCCGTTGCAGATTCTGGGATTTAAATGTTTCAGCAAGAACAGAGATGATGGTAAAAGGTGTTTGGGGGGAGGTTAATCAAGGGTAGTATTACAGCAGCTGAGAGAACATTTGAGGACTACTGAGGTAGTTTGGACTAAAGTTAGAAACAGGAAAGGGGAGATCACCCTGTTGGGAGTTTCTATAGGCATCCGAATTGTTCCCAGGATATAGAGGAAAGGATAATTCTCAACAGGAACAATAATAACAGGGTAGTTATTATGGGGGTCTTTAACACCCACAATATTGACCGGTCGTACTATAGTTCAAGTAGTTCAGATGGGTCAATTTTTGTTCAATGTGTGCAGGAGGGTTTTCTGACACAGTATGGAGACAGGCCCACAAGGGGAGATGCCATATCGGATTTGGTACTGGGGAATTAATCCGAGCAAATGTTAGAGTTAGAGGTAGATGAGCACTTTGGTGATAGTGACCACAATTCGGTTTGTTCACAATAGCAATGAGCAAGGATAGGTATATAAAGCAGGGAAAAAAGTATAAGTGGGGGAAGGCAATTGTGATGCAATAGGATGCAGAGGATGGGGAAGGAAATTGCAGGGGGTGGACACACGTGAAATGTGGAGCTCATTCAAGGGACAGCGACTGCGGGTCGTTGTTAAGTATACACCTATCAGGCAGGGCGGTAGTTTTCGGGAGAAGGAGCCATGGTTGACTAAAGACGTTGAAGCTCTCGTCAAGAGGAAGAAGGTGGCTTATACGAGGATGAGATGTGAAGGCTCAGTTAGGGGGCTTGAGAGTTATAAGTTAGCCAGAAAAGAATCTAAAGAGAGGGCTAAGAAGAGAAAGGAGACGTTTTTGGTGGATAAGATCAAAGAGCACCCTAAAGCCTTCTATAGGTATATCAAGAATAAAAGACTGACTAGAGTAAGATTAGGGCCAATCAAAGATAGCAGTGGGAAGTTGTGTGTGGAATCTGAGGACATAGGGGAAGAGCTTAATGAATACTTTTCATCAGCATTCACATTGAAAAAGGGCAAGGTTAGTGAGAATATGGAGATTACAGGCTACTAGATTGGTGGGATTGTGATTGACAAAGAGGAGGTTTTAGCAATCTTGGAAGATCTAAAAATAGATAAGACCCCTGGGCCAGATGGGATTTATCCTCGGAATCTCTGGGAAGCCACGCAGGAGATTGTAGAGACTTTGGCTTTGATCTTCATCTCATCATTATCGACAGGAGTAGGGCCAGAAGACTGGAGGATAGCAAATGCTGTTCCCTTGTTTAAGAAGGGGAGTCGGGACAATCCTGGTCATTATAGGCCAGTGAGCCTTACTTCGGTTGTGAGTAAGGTGTTGGAAAAGGTTATAAGAGATAAGATTCATAATCATCAGGAAAGGAATAATTTGGTTAGGGATAATCAACACAGTTTTGTGAAGGGAGGTCGTGTCTCACTAACCTTACTGGGTTCTTTGAGAAGGTGACCAAACAGGTGGATGAAGGTAAAGGGATTGATGCGGTGTATATGGATTTCAGTAAGGCGTTTGATAAGATTTCACACAGTAGGCTATTGCACAAAATATGGATTTTCAGGATTGAAGGTGATGTCGCGGTTTGGATCAGAAATTGGCTAGCTGAAAGAAGACAGAGGGTGGCGATTGATGGGAAATGTTCATCCTGGAGTTCAGTTACCAGTGGTGTACTGCAAGGATCTATTTTAGGGCCACCGCTGTTTGTCATTTTTATAAATGATCTGGATGTGGGCGTAGAAGGATGGGTTAGTAAATTTGCAGACGACACTAAGGTAGACAGAGTTATGGATAGTGCTGAAGGATCTTGTGGATTACAGAGGGACATAGATAAGATGCAGAGTTGGGCTGAGAGGTGGCAAATGGAGTTTAATGCGGAAAGGTGTGAGGTGATTCACTTTGAAATAAATAACAGGAATGCAGAGTACTGGTGTTAATGATAAAATTCTTGGCAGTATAGATGAACACTGAGATCTCGGTGTCCAGGTGCATAAATCCCTGAAAGTTGCCACCCAGGTTGATAGGGTAGTTAAGAAGGTATATAGTGTGGTGGCATTTATTGGTAGAGTAATTGAGTTTCGAAGCCACAAGGTCATGCTTCAGCTGTACAAGACACTGGTAAGGCCACACCTGGAGTTCTGGTCACCACATTATAGGAAGGATGTGTTGCTGGAAAAGCGCAGCAGGTCAGGCAGCATCCAAGGAGCAGGAGAATTGACGTTTCGGGCATAAGCCCTTCTTCAGGAATCCTTGGATGCTGCCTGACCTGCTGCGCTTTTCCAGCAAAACATTTTTAAGCTCTGATCTCCAGCATCTGCAGTCCTCACTTTCTCCTATAGGAAGGATGTGGAAGCTTTGGAAAGGGTGCAGAGGAGATTTACTAGGATGTTGCCTGGTATGGAGGGAAGGTCTTACGAGGAAAGGCTGAGGGAAGTGAGGTTGTTTTCATTGGAGAGAAGAAGGTTGAGAGGTGACTTTATTGAGACGTATAAGATAATCAGAGGATTAGACAGGGTGGGCAGTGAGAGCCTTTTTCCTCGGATGGTGAAGGCTAACACGAGGGGATATAGCTTTACATTGAGGGTTGATAGATTTAGGACAGATGTCAGGAGTAGCTTCTTCACTCAGAGAGCAGTAGAAGTGTGGAATTGCCTGCCTACAACAGTAGCTGACTCACCAATGTTAAAGGCATTTACATGGGCATTGGATATACATATGGACACAGTGTAGGTTAGATGGGCATCAGATTATTTTCACAGGTCGGCCCAACATCGAGGGCCACTGGGCCTGTACTACACTCTAACGTTCTAACGTATAAGCTACAGTCTGGGATATGCTGTCACGGAAGCCAAGGTTAGAGCTACAAGGACACTCTGAATGTGCAGTTTCAGAGTATGTGCAAACTCCACACAGACAGTCGCCTGAGGCGGGAATTGAACCCGGGTCTCTGGCGCTGTGAGGCAGCAGTGCTAACCACTGTGCCACCGTGCCGCCCAGTGTCAATTCCATGTCTGACGTAGCATTTGTGCAAACTTTGTTCTTATTTTCTAGTAAAGATCCCACATTCCTGTTTCACCAATCCTCGCATATGTAAACAGCTTAAAACGATTGCTGATAATTGCACAGGGGTCAGCACCCATCCAAGCCCCTCAGTCTGAAGCAGACCGTGCCCACAAACAGTAACGACTTGGGCAACGTTCAGGTTTGGGTTTACAAGTGCATGTTAACACAGCTCCCCTGTGGCCAGCAATGTCCAGTAAGAGAGCATTCAACCATCTCGCCAGCCATCTGCTCTTGATGGTCTGAGGAGACTATAGCATTGTCTTATTGACTGCTGATCTCCTTTTCCAGGCAGAAACATTGAACTCCTGGCCAGCTGGCAGTGCTGTCTGTTACCATGTCTGTCCCAGGAACGGCACATAATTGAAAACATACTTTAAAGTAAACTCATGCTCACACAGAATTTTAAGGAGAGTTGGAGAAGGCAAATTATAATATAACAGGTGTCTGATAAATGAATGCGGCAACAGTATTGCTCATAGTATAGTGACATATAACAGAGGAAATTGATCATTCTGATATTCCCCTACTTTGCATCTCAAAACCCACCTTAGACCTATTTCCAAATCTTTAAACTTATATACTTTTCTATCTCGGTGTTGAAATCAAGATTCCTACGATCAATCATTCACTGGGAACTTAAAAGCCTGGGATGCATCCTCTGTCCTTCATTTCCTTGTTCATTCATGTTGGCACGGTGGCACAGTGGTTAGCACTGCTGCCTCGCAGCGCCAGGGACCCGGGTTCGATTCCCGCCTCAGGCGACTCTCTGTGTGGAGAGTCTCTGCGTGGGTTTCCTCCCACAATCCAAAGATGTGCAGGTTCGGTGAATTGTCCATAGTGTTAGGTGCATTAGTCAGAGGGAAATGGGTCTGGGTGGGTTACACTTCGGCGGGTCGGTGTGGACTTGTTGGGCCGAAGGGCCTGTTTCCACACTGTAGGGAATCTAATCTAATCCTTGCCCTTAGAAACTACAGGGTTCTAAACCCCATGCGTAATTGCTAGCCCCCAGTTTTAAATTAGAGAAATTACAGTGTGGAATAGGCCATTTGGCCCATAAGACTTTTGATAGTCCCTTTGGTCACACAAGACTGGCTCCCCAGCAATCCCTCCCCGGCCCATCCTAGTCAGAGTTTCTTCCTCTCTCATGTGTCTATCCAATTTCTCTCAAAGTGTGTCGATACCATTGACTTCAACCGTTTCCCTGTGGTCATGAGTTCCACATTCTAACGGAATAAAGAAGTTTCCCGAATTCTTTATTTGATTTAGTAGCAGCTATTGGATATTTATACCTCTTCGCATGGTCTCTTCCACATTTCATTTTCTACATGAGTCTTTATAAACCTTTCAAGTGTCCTCCATAAACCTTTCTGCATTTTAGAAATGACGAAAGAAGATCACGAGGAACTCCCCCCCACACTCCCTCCCAATCCTGACTTTGCATTTCCCCTTCACAGAAACACCACCCACTCTTTTGAACTAAAGGCCGATGAGGTTCTGGCTTCACTGGAACATTCTGGTTTGAATCTAAGAATTTCTCTTTGAATGCTCACATGAGAAGTGGCTGTCCCCTGGACACTGACATTTATTACCTCTCTCAAACAGACTCAGTGGCCAGCACTGCTGCATCACAGCGCCAGGGACCCGGGTTTGGTTCGAGCCTTGGGTGACTGTCTGTGTGGAGTTTGCACATTCTCCCTGTGTCTGCGTAGGTTTCCTCCGGGTGCTCCGGTTTTTTTCCAACAGTCCAAAGATGTGCAGGTTAGGATGGATTGACCATGCTAAATTACCCATAGTCTCCAAGGATGTGTTGGCTAGGCGGGTTAGTCATGGGAAATCCTGGGATGGGCTGGGTCTCGTTGGGATGCTCTTTGAAGGATCAATGTGGACTTGATGGGCCAAATGCCCTGCTTTCACACTTGAAAGCATTGGTTCTCTGGTTTGTTTTGGAGGGCAAGAGAGACAATCACAGTTTTTGGCATTAACAATAATGTATAGGCTAGCTTAAGTAAGGATAGCATGTTTCCTTCCTTAAAGGACTTCACTAAACCAGATGGGCATTTACAGTGGCTTCATCCTCACCATTAGACAAATCATTTTAAAAACATCCAATTTCATCAGCTGTTTTTGAAGACGGTGGGCGGGATGGGGGAAGGATTTGAACCTGAAGCCAGGATATTGTCTTGGAGTCATAGAGATGTACAGCACGGAAACAGACCCTTCGGTCCAACTTGTCCATGCCGACCAGATATCCCAACCTAGTCTAGTCCCACCTGCCAGCACCCGGCCCATATCCATCCAAACCCTTCCTTTTCATTACACCCATCCAAATGCCTTTTAAATGTTGCAATTGTACCAGCCTCCATCACTTCCTTTGGCAACTCATTCCATACACACACCACCCTCTGAGTGAAAAAGTTGCCCCTTAGGTTTCTTTTACATCTTTCTCCTCTCACCCTAAACTTATGCCCTCTAGTTCTGGACTCCCCGATCCCAGGGAAAAGACTTTGTCTATTTATCCTATCCATGCCCTTCATGATTTTATAAACCTCTATGAGATCACCCCTCAGCCTCCGACACTCCAGGGAAAACAGCCCCAGCCTATTCAGCCTCTCCGTATAGCTCAAATCCTCCAACCCAGGCCAATCTCTTCTGAACCCCTTCAAGTTTCACAACATCTTCCTGATAGGAAGGAGACCAGGATTGCGCGCAATATTCCTACAGTGGCCTGACCAATGTCCTGTACAGCTGCAACATGACCTCCCAACTCCTGTACTCAATACTCTGACCAATAAAGGAAAGCATACCAAACGCTGCCTTCACTATCCTATCTACCTGCGACTCCACTTTCAAGGAGCTATGAACCTGCACTCCAAGGTCCCTTTGTTCAGCAACATTCCCTAGGACCTTACCATTAAGTGTATAAGTCCTGCTAATAATTGCTTTCCCAAAATGCAGTACCTCACATTTATCTAAATTAAACTCCATCTGCCACTTTTCAGCCCATTGGCCCATCTGGTCAAGATCCTGTTGTACTCTGAGGTAACTTTCTTTGCTGTCCACTGCACCTCCAATTTTGGTGTCATCTGCAAATTTACAAATTAGCCAACCTCCAGTCTTCTGGCACCTCACCTGTGACTATCAATGATACAAATATCAAGGGGTCCAGAAATCACTTCCCTAGCTTCCCACAGGTCTTGGGGGGGGGGGGGGGATTTATCCACTTTTATGTGTTTCAAGACATCCAGCATTTCCTCCTCTGTGATATGGACATTTTTCAAGGTGTCACCACCCTACAGTCTATATCTTCCAAATCCTTTTCCACAGTAAACACTGATGCAAAATACTCGTTTAGTACCTCCCACATCTCCTGCAGCTCCACACAAAGGCCGCCTTGCTGATCTTTGAGGGGCCCTATTCTCTCCCTAGTTACTCTTTTGTCCTTAATTTGTAAAAACCCTTTGGATTCTCCTTAATTCTACTTGCCAAAGCTATCTCAAGTCCCATTTTTGCCCTCCTGATTTCCCTCTTAAATATACTCTTACTGCCTATATAGTCTTCACTCGATCTATCCTGTCTATACCTGATATATGCTTCCTTCTTTTTCTGAACCAAACCCTCAATTTTTTTAACCATCCAGCATTCCCTATACCTACCAGCTTTTCTTTCACCCTAACAGGAATGTACTTTCACTGGATTCTCATTATCTCATTTCTGAAGGCTTCCCATTTTCCAGCTGCCCTTTACTTGCGAACATCTGGCCCCAGTCAGCTTTTGAAAGTTCTTGCCTAATACCTTGAGCTCTGGTGATATTATGACTACACCAGCCCTCTCCTGAGGGCTACTGTAGAGCTAATGATGATGAAACAAGTCTCACCTTGTTTACTGATGAACTCTGTAAGCTGCTGGAGGATGAATGGCTGTTATTTCCCATCACGGTTTCCGAATTAGGGAATCAGCAAATCTATACCAGCAATTTCCATGAGAGATGGCTACAATTTCGGGATTTCCATTTTTTTTTTAACCGACTTTAAAAGTTCTTATGATCTTTCAGAATATTAAGGCACTATATATATATGCCAGTAGTTTCTAAGATCCCAGCTCGTTTCATGTATTCCAAGTCAGGGCTCATTTTGAAAGTGTGCTACTGCAGTCAATCATTCTATATTCTTGTGAATCATTACAATGACATATCAAACACAGGAATGGCACCAGATCATATTTCACTGGCATTCTCACTGATACATGTTGAAACTCACACCAGCTTAAATTGGATACAGTGCAGAGAATTCGGGTGAAGTGGGAGGACACAGAGATACACAGAAGTTTCTTAAAAGCACAATTAACATGTGGCATACGCTGAGGCGGCATATCGACAGTGTTGTCCAGACAAGTATGAATGAAACGGACTGAGTAATCTCGTGAAAGTACACAAGGTTTCGTTATTAGTAATGAGAGAGAAATTAAGCCGGGTTTGTGAAATCACACACCATTGAGTGAAGTTCTACCCGCAGTTAAGTTTCGGTTCTGCTCAAATCTGTGAAGCATCGGGCAATTCTGTGCAATATTTAATTTAAACCGTGACATTACTCTGTCCCATGCACAAAGGAGGGGCTTTGTGGTAGCAGAATGATAATAGCACGGGGCGGATTTCCACAGAGTTTGCTAATCTGGAGAAAGTTGGGGAAACATGTTGTGAAATACAGAGTTCAAAACAAAAACCCACAGGCATCACAGGATTCAGAGAAGAGGTTTATTTACACTGAAGTGGTGAAGTAAAAAGAGTTTAAAGATGCGATTGAAGGTCATATGCTATGGACTCATTTGTGGATTTATAAATGAACTGGAAAATCACAGGATATGCTCAGAGTACATGAGGGCATTTTGGAAATAAATATGCAGTCATTGTATAAAACTCAGTAATCCACGAAAATAACTCCTGTGCGGATGTGTTTTGCACTTTGAAACTGGACAACGTTTCTCAATGGTTTTGGAAGTGTGCTGGTTGTTAGTTTGTCAGTTAGGTAAATAATGACAAATGTGGTCATTTAATTATCTCAGAGTTTAAAGGCGGTCCGACTAGAAAGCTTTCGGCAAACATTTATTTGTTTACAAACAGTCTGGGTTGATCTGGTGCCACGATTGGGTCAGCTGTGCATTGTCAAACAAATTTGGATTGACTGCTTGAGGTGCAGTGTCTCACCCCCCCCCCCCCAGCGCACAAAATCATACCACAATACTTCAAACTCAGCATGTTCACATCAGCGCGAAATTCATCTCAGGGATTTGGAGGCGAAAAGTGAGGACAGCAGCTGCTGGAGATTAGAGTGAGGTGCTGGAAAAGCACAGCAGGTCAGGCAGCATCCGAGGAGCAGGAGAATCGACGTTTCGGGCATCAGGAATTGTGGGGGTGGGAAGGGGGTTGAGAGATAAATAGCAGGGTGGGATTCCTGATGATGGGCTTTTGCCCCAAAAACACCAGACCTGCTGTGTTTTTCCAGCACCATGCTCTTGACTCTGGGATTTTGAGTTGTCCATAGGGCAGTTAAGAGTCAACCACTTTGCTGGAGTCACATGCAGCCGAGACTAAGTTAAGGAGGGCAGATTTCCTTCCCTGAAGGATAAGGGTGAACTAAGTGGGTATTTACAACATTGACAATTAGATTAGCTTTTTAATTCAAACATTTTTATTGAATTCAACGTCCACCATTGAAATTGGGATTTGGATCCATTTGCCTGGGGCCCCAGATTCATAACCCAGTGACATTGGCCTCTGCCTGAAAGCCTAATGAATAAGAACTGCCAATCTCCAGCATCTGCAGGCTTCAGTCTCTCTCCGCAGTTTACCTGAGTTCCATGTCAGCCACTGGTCACTGTAATTGTCCATCTCTTCCTCTAGATACAGGGACTAGGTGAAAGGGAGGCCTGCAGATGCTGGAGATCAGAGTCAAAAAATGTGGTGCTGGAAAAGCGCAGCTGGTCAGGCAGCATCCGAGGAGCAAGAGAATCGACGTTTCAGGCATCAGCCCTTCATCAGGAATGTGGGGGTGGGAAGGGGGTTGAGAGATAAATAGGAGGGTGGAATTGGGGCTGGGGGATTGGGGGGGCCCCTCCCACTCCCCCCACGACATGCAGCTCCTGGGCCTCCTCCCACCACTACATCCTAGCCACCCGATGCCTGGAGGAAGAACACCTCATCTTCCACCTTGGCACCCTCCAAACCATGGCGTCAATGTGGATTTCACTAGTTTCCTCATTTCCCCTCCCCAAGCCTTATCCCAGAGCCAACCCTCCAACTCGGCACTGCCCTCTTGAACCTGTCCTACCTGTCCTTCTTCCTTCCCACCTATCCGCTCCACCTTCCCCTCCGACCTATCACCATCCCCCTCCCTTCGGCCTACATCTACCTATCACCTTCCCAGCTACCTCCCCCCGAGCCCCACCCCCTTCCTCCTACTGATCTCTCCCACTGACGAAGAGGCAGCGCCTCGAAAGCTAGTGTTTCCATATTACCCTGTTGGACTATAACCCGGTGATGTGAGTCTCTCAACCATATTGATGAGGGCAGTGCAGTTGACATGGGCTTCAGTTAGGCCTTTAACAAGGCCCCACATGGAAGGCTGGCGCAAAAGGTCAGATCCCATGGGATTGAAGACAACTTGGAAAACTGGATCCAAAATTGGTTTGCAGAAAGGAGGCAAAGAGTGATGGTGGAGGGGTGTTTTTGAAATTGGGAGCCTGTCACCGGCAGTGCACCCCAGGGATCAGTGCTGGGACCCTTGCTGCATCTTGGATGTGAAAGTAGAAGGTATAATTAGTAAGTTTGCAGAGGACATGAAAGTGGGCCGTGCTGTTGATAGTGAGGAGGAAACAACAAATGCTGGAGATCACAGCGGGTCAGGCAGCATCCGTGGAGAGAGAGCACGCTAATGTTTCGAGTCGAGATGATTCTTCCTCAGGGCTGACGGGAAGTGTGGAGGGGACAGCATTTATGTGATAGTTTGGGGGGGGGGGGGGGGAGGTTGGAGTGCTGGGGGAGAAAGGGTGCTGACAGTACAGATTAAGCGATCAAAATATAAGAATGGCAGAACAATGGTGTGTCTAACTGCCACACTGGAACAGGGCAGGCAGTCCCATTGGAGTGCAAGGGGTGGGGAGAGAAGACGTGGTGACAGAGAATGTAACAGAGAAGGATAAAAGAAGGAATGGGCTCACCATTTAAAGGTGAACTCAATATTAAATCCAAAAGGCCATAAAGTGCCTAGTCTGAAGCTGAGATGTTGTTCCTCCAGGTTGCGCTGTGGCTGACTGGAACACTGCAGCATGTCGAGGACAGACAAGTGAGCAGGATGCTGTGTTAAAGTGACTGGCTACAGGAAAGTTGGGATGCTGCTTTCACACTGACTAGAGATGCTCCACAAAGTGGTCACCCAGCCTGCATTTGGTTTCTCCGATGTAGAGTAGGCACACTGGGTGCAGTGAATACAATTGGAGGAGGTGCAGGTGAAAGGCTGTTTCGGCCCTTGGATGGTGAGCTGGGCGGAGGCGAAAGGGCAGGTGTTTCACCTTCTGCGGTTACATGGCAAGGTGCCATAGGAAGTGGGGTGGTGTTGGTGTTAGACTAGGGTGTCCTGGAGGGAACGATCCCTGCGACTTACAGACAATGGGGTGAGGAGAAAATGTGTTCAGTGCTGGCATTTTGCTGGAGTTGTCTGAAATGGAGAAGACTGATCCCTTGAATGCGGAGGTTCAGGGGATGGAAAGTCTGATATTGACCAGCTAGTAAATTGAGCAGCGTTCCAGGCTGATGGAATTTAATCCTGATAAGTGTGAGGTGATGCATGTTGGGAGGTCTAATAAAGGAAGGATATATACAATAAACGGTTAGTCCCGAGGGAGTACTGAGGGGCATTCCCAATTCCTCCGCCTCCGCCGTATCAGCTCCCAGGAGGAGCGGTTCCACCATAGAACACACCAGATGGCCTCCTTCTTTAGAGACCGCAATTTCCCTTCCCACGTGGTTAAAGATGCCCTCCAACGCATCTCATCCACATCCCGCACCTCCGCCCTCAGACCCAACCCCTCCAACCACAACAAGGACAGAACGCCCCTGGTGCTCACCTTCCACCCTACCAACCTTCACATAAACCAAATCATCCGCCGACATTTCCGCCACCTCCAAACAGACCCCACCACCAGGGATATATTTCCCTCCCCACCACCTCTCCGCCTTCCGCAAAGACCATTCCCTCCGTGACTACCTGGTCAGGTCCACCCCCCCCTACGACCCACCCTCCCATCCTGGCACTTTCCCCTGCCACCGCAGGAACTGTAAAACCTGCGCCCACACCTCCTCCCTCACCTCTATCCAAGGCCCCAAAGGAGCTTTCCACATCCATCAAAGTTTTACCTGCACATCCACTAATATCATCTATTGTATCCGTTGCGCCCGATGCGGTCTCCTCTACATTGGGGAGACTAGGCGCCTCCTAGCAGAGCGCTTTAGGGAACATCTCCGGGACACCCGCACCAATCAACCAAACCGCCCCGTGGCTCAACATTTCAACTCCCCCTCCCACTCTGCCGAGGATATGGAGGTGTTGGGCCTCCTCCACTCCCGCTCCCTCACCACCAGACGCCTGGAGGAAGAACGCCTCATCTTCCGCCTCGGAACACTTCAACCCCAGGGCATCAATGTGGATTTCAACAGTTTCCTCATTTCCCCTTCCCCCACCTCATCCTAGCTTCTAACCTCCAGCAACTCGATCCCCTGACTTGTCCAGACTTGTCCGACCTGCCCAGCTCCTTTTCCACCTATCCACTCCACCCTCTCCTCCCTGACCTATCACCTTCATCTCCTTCCCCACTGACCTATTGTACTCTATGCCACTCTCTCCCCACCCCCACCCTCCTCTAGCTTATCTCTCCACGCTTCAGGCTCTCTGCCTTTATTCCTGATGAAGGGCTTTTGCCCGAAACGTCGATTTTGCCTGTCCTCGGATGCTGCCTGAATTGCTGTGCTCTTCCAGCACCACTGATCCAGAATCTGGTTTCCAGCATCTGCAGTCATTGTTTTTACCTCGAGGGACAAAGGGACCTTGCTGTACAAGTCCATAGATCCCTGAAGGTGTCAGTGCAGAGACAGCAGGATGAAGAAGGCATGTGGGATATTTGCCTTCAATAGCCAGAGCATAGAATTTGGGAACGAGGAAGTCTTAATACAAACTTATAAAATATTGCTCGGGTCACCACACTATCAGAAGGATGTGATTGCACTGGAGAGGGGGCAGAGGAGGTTCACCAGGTTTCTGCTGGGGATAGAAAGCCTCAGTCGTGAGGAGAGACTGGATAGACTGTGTTTGTTTTCCTTGGAGCAGGGAAGTGGGGATCTGAGGCTGAGGGAGTGGGGATCTGATTGGGGGTGTACAAACTTTGAGAGGCATAGACAGAGTAGCTCATGAGAATCCTTTCCCCGTGGCAGATGTGTCTAAGACCAGAGGGCATCGGTTTAAGGTGAGGAGCAAGCGCTTCAGAGGAGATCTGAGAAAAATCTCATTCATCCAGAGGATAGGAGAATGTGTTGCCTGAGAGGGTGATGGAGGCAGGTCTTTTCACAATATTTAAGAACCATCTGGACTTGCACTGACAATGCCAGGGCATAGTAGGCCATGGATCCAGTGCAGTTAAACGGGATTCGTGCAGTTTGCTGTTTGTTGTTCAGCAGAGACATAGTGAGCTGAAAAGCCTGTTTCTGTGCTGTGCTATGACTGCCTATGATTCTTCTTTGGAATCAAAGAAGGAGGTTTCAGACTGAAACGTTTACTCTGCTTTTCTCTGCACAAATGCTGCCAGACCTGCTCACTTGCCTCAGCACGTTCAGTTTTTATTTCTGACATCAGCATTTGTTTCACGCTGTGAAACTGTTATCAGAACAAACTAGCCAGTAGAACATTATGGCCGCCATTACATAGGATGTTGAACAGTCCATTTAAATGCTCCTGTCTTGCAGATTGATTGATATTCTTTTTGTCTTGGTTCTTTTCAATCTTGGCTGGTATGATTTATCCCCGGAATCTCTGGGAAGAGATTGCAGAGCCTTTGGCGTTGATCTTTATGTCATCATTGTCAACGGGAGTAGTGCCAGAAGACTGGAGGATAGCAAATGTTGTCCTCTTGTTTAAGATGGGGACTTTGGACAGCCCTGATAATTATAGGCCAGTGAGCCTTATTTTGTTTTTATTTAAGATTACTTACAGTGTGGAAACAGGCCCTTCGGCCCAACAAGTCCACACTGACCCGCCGAAGCGCAACCCACCCAGACCCATTCCTCTACATTTACCCCTTCACCTAACACTACAGGCAATTTAGCATGGCCAATTCACCTAATCTGCATATGTTTGGACTGTGGGAGGAAACTGGAGCACCCGGAGGAAACCCACACAGACACGGGGAGAATGTGCAAACTCCACACAGTCAGTCGCCTGAGGCGGGAATTGAACCCGGGTCTCTGGCGCTGTGAGGCAGCAGTGCTAACCACTGTGCCACCGTGCCGCCCACGGTTGTGAGTTGTTGGAAAAGGTTATAAGAGATAGGATTTATAATCATCTGGAAAGGAATAATTTGATTATGGATAGTCAATACAGTTTTGTGAAGGGTAGGTCATGCCTTACTAACCTTATTGAGTTCTTTGAGAAGGTGAGCAAACAGGTGGATGAGGGTAAAGTGGTGGATGTTGTGTATATGGACTTCAGTAAGGCATTTGATAAGGTTTCACACAGTAGGCTATTGCACAAAATACGGAGTTTCAGGATTGAGGGTGATGTCGCGGTTTGGATCAGAAATTGGCTAGCTGAAAGAAGACAGAGGGTGGTGGTTGATGGGAAATGTTTATCCTGGAGCTCAGTTACCAGTGATGTACCGCAAGGATCTGTTTTAGGGCCACCGCTGTTTGTCATTTTTATAAATGATCTGAATGTAGGCATAGAAGGATTGGTTAATAAATTTGCAGATGGCACTAAGGTAGGCAGAGTTGTGGATAGTGCTGAAGGATCTTGTGGATTACAGAGGAACATAGATAAGATGCAGAGCTGGGTGAAGGCTATCATGAGGGGCCATAGCTTTAAATTGAGGGATGATAGATTTAGGACAGATATTAGGGGTAGTGTCTTCACTTAGAGAGTAGTAGGGGCGTGGAATGGCCTGCCTGCAACAGTAATAGACTTGCCAATGTTAAGGGTATTTAAGTGAGCATTGGATATACATGTGGATAACAATGGAATGCTGTAGGTTAGATGGGCATCAGATTATTTTCACAGGTCGGCGCAACATCGAGGGCCGAAGGGCCTGTTCTGCACTGTAATGTTCTATGGTCTATGTTCTGTCAAATACCCTTGGGAATTAAAACATAAACATGTCAACAGGAAATGGCTTCCTGCTGAGAGGGAAGCCAAATAGTCAACTTCTCAACCTGAAACCTTAACTCTGATTTCTGACCAAAGATGCTGCTGGACAAACCTGCTGAACCTTTCCAGCAATATGTGCTTTTTGTTTCTCATTTTCTGGTCCCTTTTAGTCTTGTGTTTGACGTTTCCCTGACTCTCTGCAGGTGTAACATTCTATGTCCCCACAGCAGACTCTGCCAGCCATCGCTGAACTTGCGTCCATAAATTGCTGGTGGTGTGGTCACCTTCTCTTCGAGGATAAATGTTGGAATTGAAGTCGGCTATGTCCATAAGATGATCTGAGATCATCACAATGTCATTGGTGTGCATCTGGAGTTGCATGTAGGCCTGACCAGGTAACTTCCATCCTGAAGGATGTTTAATGAACTTGTGGTATTTTTTTTCTAGGATGGTCAGAGGTGACCATTACTGAAATTTGCTTTCTCTTCTACATTTATCATTCAAATTTAAATTCCAGCTCCTGCTCTTGTAGATTTGAGCAGGAACTTCACCCAGGCCGCTGGGTTACTGATCCAGTGATACTGTCTGCTGCCCTGTTGCCTCTGTAGCGCCCTTCCCCCATCTACTTACAGAGCAGGCCTTGTGCTCTCTACCATAACCTCGTGTTGGAGAAGCTGTTCACCAAGTTCCTCAGGCGCTGAACCAGCTTGATACAATGTCAGCCAGTGCACTCTATACTTTTGATGTGGAGGTCCCGGGGTTGGACTGGGTTGAACAGCGTCAGGAGTCACACCCCGCCAAGTTAGAGTTTATTTGAAATCACAAGCTTTCGGAGCGGTGTCCCTTCCTCAGATGACCATTAACACGCGCGTATGTCACTGCTCAGGCATGCCATGGTGGGGCTTCACCCTGGGCCACCTAAACCAGAGGTAGGGACACTACCACAGCACCATGTATGGAGGTTACGTGTATCGTATCAGGAAAATTGCTCCTAATCCTCATCTCAGCAGTGTCAGTGTCCAGTTTCGTGCTTAAAGCACGTTTAGATCGTGATCGTCACCAATTCACCCTGAAATTGAAGACTTTTAAAGTAGGTGTGCCTTATTAGCACAGCCCACACTTTGACCTTTCTGTGAAATAATCCTCTGACGGGCTCTTCCCGATCAGTGTGAGCTGCTGAGATGTGGGTCTCAAATCAGCCAATACTCATGTTCAGTGCAACCACACAGGTCGAAGCAGTCGTGGGTTAGAAAGCTGTGCTGGAGTTTGGTTACATATTGGCTAAAATACCAGGAAAAGACATTTCATTATAAGTATCTTCAGCATTTATCGAGTTACAGAGATGTACAGAGTTATAGAGTCAGAGAGATGTACAGCACGGAAACAGACCCTTTGGTCCAACTCATCCATACCAACAACTTATCCTAGATAAATCTAGCCCTGTTTGCCAGCATTTGGTCCATATCTCTCTTAACCCTTCCTATTCACATACCCATCCAGATGCCTTTTAAATGCTGTAATTGTACCAGCCTCCACCACGTCCTCTGGCAATTGTATACGCACCACGTTCTGTGTGAAAAAGTTGCCCCTTCGGCCCCTTTTAAACCTTTCCCTCTCAACTTAAAGCCTGCGCCCCTGGTTTTGGACTCCCTCACCCCGGGGAAAAGACCTTGTCTACTATTGCACAGCTTAATTTTCAGGCTCCGCAAACAAATGGTTAGAGAGTTCAATTCTACCTGTGTAGCAGCTCTTTTAAAATATCTGGTTAATGAGAACCAGCATTTTCCCTCCATCTATAGCATCGTGCTATAAACTGGGCTTGGTTAGCGGAGTGGTTGGTTTATAATGCAGTGGATGCCAACGGTGTAAGTCCAATTCCTGGAATGAATGAGATTATCACATAGGATTCTCCTCTCGGCTTCTCCCCTCAACTGAGGTGTGGTCTCCTTCAGGTTTACTACCAACTGCCATCTCTCTCTCTCTCGAACGAGAGACTAGGGCTGTGGTGATTTCACCTTCAGTCACAAGCTGCTGCCCTTTGAGCTTGTCAGCAGGTTCCCTCCACTCAGGAGCTTCATGATACAGAGAGCCAGCTCATTTCTTCACCTTGACCTGAGGGATGGGTGCAAACAGGAACTAGCTATTTAATAAAACCCACTCTGATGTTTAAAGTTTCCAAGCCTTGCACTACTTTCCTGGCAACATCGCCCTTTTTGGACATGACTGAAGCATTTCCTTGTGGTATTTTTGTCTGATATTACAAAATCTACTGTTTTCATTAAAAAATATCCTTGTGGCTCAGTGGTTAGCACTGCTGTCTCATAGCAAAGGGGACCTGGGTTCGATTCCAGCCTCAGGTGACTGTCTGCGTGGAGTTTTCACATTCTCCCCGTGTCTGCGTGGGTTTCCTCCGGGTGCTCTGGTTTCCTCCCACAGTCCAAAAATGTGCACGTCAGGTGAATGGTTCATGCTAAATTGCCCGTAGTGTTAGGTGCATTAGTCAGAGGGAAATGGGTCTGGGTGGTTCACTGTTCGGAGGGTCAGTGTAGACTTGTTGGGCCGAAGGGCCTGTTTCCACACTGTAAGGAATCTAATCTATATCGAAGATCAGTAAAGTAGTTTGATCCTGTGCAGTAGCATATTAAAGAAACAAGGGGAGCGATAGCCTAATGGTATTATCACTGGCGTGTTAATCCAGAGACCCAGATAATAGACCTGGGTTCAAATCCTGCTGCAGTACATGCTGGAATTTGAATTAATTAATAAGGAAAAAGAGAGAATGTGGAAGTTAGAGTCTAATGATGACCATGAATCCATTGTCGGAAAACCCCATCTGATTCACTAATGTCCTTCAGGAAAGGAAACTGCCATCCTTACCTGGTCTGGCCTACATGTGACTCCAGACTCACAGCGATATGATTGAATCTTAACTGCCCTCTGGGCAATTAGGGATGGGTAATAAATGCTGGCCCAGCCAATCATGCTTTCATCCCATGAATGAATGAGTAAATTAAAAAAAAACATTGGAGTTTGACTCTATCCCAACAAATCAAATGCATCTCTGTCTTGAACCAGACTATATTTAGATGCACTGGGAGGGTCTGATATCTGAATGGACCCTCCTTCATCCTCAGAAGGAAGACCTCAGACAGTGGTCTTTCCCCACTGCGCCTTGGCAGCAGCTGCCCCACGCTTGAGTGTGTTCCTCAGTGTTGTTGCAGTGCAAGAGGAGGCCCATTGTCTCTGCACCGGTCCTATTACCAAGTGCTATTTCCCCATTTCCCTGCATGAAAATTTGTATCCAAATGATCAGCCCATGCCCTCTTGAATTGCCGGATCCAATATTGTGGATTAAGATCTATAAGGTACAATTGGATGTTACTTAAATTCCTATTCCCCGGTTAAATGGTCAAACCCTGTTCATCTACAATCCAGACGATCCAGGACCTTCAAACTGCACTGAGACAAGAACACTTGGGGCACAAGTGCCACCCTCTGAGAGGTGCCAGCCAATCAGAGGCTGGTAATGCTGAAGGACTGTGCCAACGTGGAGATGGGAACTGCTGCTGAGCTCAACCCCCATCCCAAGGCCTCAGATCATGGATAGAGGGATCGAAGGTGGGTTGGAGGGTCTTGGGGTTGGTGTTGGCAGCAGTAAGTGGTGGTAGAGGGGGTTAACAGTAAGGGTAGGAGACCAAGCCTCCACTCTCCCCTTGGCCAGCCTATCACATAGACGCTAAGTGCCTTTAAATGAGGGATAGCCCCTTTGGAGCCTAAGGGCAACCCACCCTCACGTATATGTATATGACGCCCAGTCACGGGGTTGAGTTTTCCCAAATTGTGAAGCTCCTGGGTGAAGGAGACATGAACAGGCTCTCCTTCTTTAATCACTCACCCCCCCCCCCCCCCCCCCCCCCCCTCGGTTAATCATAATTAGAAGGTGTATTTAAAAAAAGCGGCCCTTCCTAGCTTTCTCCCAGACCAGGCGACTTATGTCTTAAAAGCAACCAATTTAACCAGACTCTCTTGAGCTTACAAAGGGATGAGGTTATAAATAACTAAACATGAATAGAAATAAGAACTCAACACACATAGACACAGACTAGGAATAAGAGGGGAGTCCGAACTAACATCAAACGCTAAAATATATATAGATGGAGCAGCCTCTCCAGGTGGTTCCTGAAAATTTGGATTTGGATTTGGATTTAGATTTAAGCTTTATTGTCATGTTCACTCGAGTACAGGAGTACACTGAAAAGTGTGCGATGTTGCCACGTACAGCTCCATCTTGGGTACAAAGGTAGCTGGGTACAAAACTGAGGTCCAACAGAGTAACATAGAGAAACAATGTTAAAAGTAAAGCATTACCGTTGTTCTTAGTATAAAAAATAAGGAAGTCAAAAGGTAACAATACAGTCCTTCCTGGTATTTAGTGGAAAAATAAAGGAATGAATGTTCATGGGATGTTGAAGGTTGAACTGCTGGTTGCCAGGGCTCTTGCCTTTGGAGTTTGTTAAAATCCTTTTTTGCTCATTTCACTTTTACATTGCTTAAAAATGTGTTGCTGGAAAAGCGCAGCAGGTCAGGCAGCATCCGAGGAGCAGGAGAATCGACGTTTTGGGCAAAAGCCCTTCTTCAGGAAGCAGCCTGACCTGCTGTGCTTTTCCAGCACCACTCTAATCTAGACTCTGGTTTCCAGCATCTGCCGTCCTTGGTTTTACCTTCTGGAATGTGCCTACGCAGAGGAAGTCTGGAGAGGAATGCAGTGGTGTTTGTCGAGGTTCGTCCCGAGCAGCGCTGTGACACGGGACTCCGTGCTCTATGGCCTGTTCCCAGGGACACACCGAGGCGAACATCAACTGTGCCTGGAGGATCATCAATTCGGTGAAGGACGCTCTCTGTGCGGTCCGAAACCTGCTGATCTTCCAGCTGAAGGAGTTGACCCCGACTGAGTGTTGCAGACTGGCACATTCCAAGGTCCAGGACTACGTGTTGAGGGACGCGCTGAAGCTTGGGTCAGCTGCCGCCAAGGCGCGGTGGGGAAAGACCACTGTGTAAAGTCTGCCTGCCCAACGAAGAGCAGGGGGCCCACCCAGACATTTGGGCTCCGCTGACACCTCAGCTAAATATCTGGATGGTCAATGTACAGACTTGTAGATACGAATGATTAATTGCGATCTCTGTGTGTAAAGAAATGCAATGTGTGCACAAGAATGGCATCACCAATTGTATAGATATCAAATTAATTTTATGAATAAAGTATATTTTTGAAATAAAAAAAATCTTCTTTCATTAGCGTACCTTCTTCCTCTAGTACACATAGACCAGCCAGTTTTTAACTGCTTTTTTTTGCATATTCCTGGAAGAGCAAACCACAAAACTTGTCTTACAAGAGGTGGCCTTGTGCAGAGAAGGGGGGAGAATGTAATCCCCCTCATTATCTCCTCCTGTTTTCAGTCGAAGGTTTCCTTGAAACCTGAGTGATGCAGGGTTCCATGGGCCCCACATGGGACTTTGCTAGATAGTCAATGAATTTATATAGCAGCTTTTACTTGGGGTTGTAGAAGTCTTCCCCCGCATTAAAAAAAAAGGTTTGAAATCAAAACATTCGAAAATGTCCACAGTACATTGGGGGCCTGCTCTGTTGTCATGACACTGTCATGCTCCCCCATGGTCTATGGGGCAAATACCAATCGCCACACAGTAATGTCTATTGGACATTGATCCCCCCCTTAAAAGCCTCCAATGGTGTTGGTGAGTATAGGCCATCCCTGAGCCTTTCCATCACAGGCATAACCAGGATAGCAGTGGGTGGGGTCCCTACATGGACCACTGTGGATGGCTCCACGGCCAGTGTTACTGGTGCACTGACTAGTATTACCTACTGGTCTTGAATCCTATACACCTGCTCTCTCACTGGTCCAGCGCCAACCAGATCTTTGAATAAAACAACCAAATGATGGAATTAAATCCCACCCTTTCAATTTTATCTGTGCTGCTGGGTTGTTTGTCTTTTCACTGTCCGGTATATTTGAACAGATGACTTCCAGCAGCCACTGAAAAGCACATCAGAATAATGTTGCCTGAAATATTTTGCTATGAACGGTACTGCTGTTGACAGCAACCAGGGCAGGCCGAGGTAAAGAGAAGCCAAGAAACTACTTTCAGTTGGAACTGTCCTGCCTCCCCAGTGTGAATATGGAATACACTTAAACTCACTCTCTGTGGCTGTGCAGGGTGAGAAGAGTTCCCAGCCGATTTGTTTTATCACAGTTGTGTTCAATCATGCCTTCCCACTCAATGACAGGGGTTTGCCTGTAAATATTTAATTGGCCACGTTAGTGATTATTGGTGGCTGTTAATCATTCAAAAACAAAAGAAAGTCACGGTGATTTGATGGTGGGAAAGAGGTTCAGTCGTGTGTGATAACACTCCAGAGTATTAAAGAAAGAAAACCAATATTGAATAGATGGTAGAAGAGTATGTGTGTCAGGATGGGTGAAGCTAGGTGTCTGTGGGCTGGCTGGAGGAAGAGTTCCAGGATTGTTATGGAGAAGGCTGTTTGGCCCATCACGTCTACGCTAGCTCTCTGAATGACTGACTGGCTAAGGTGACAGCGGAGTAGGGACCCCCGGGCCCAACCATCCCTGCTCCACCCATTTCTTGTCTTCTTTCCTCTCTTTTCTTGTTTTTCCTTCCTTTCGACTTACCTCTTGGCCTCGGGTGGATGGCATTGTTGTTGACGTAGACCTGGAGGCGAGGTCCCAGAGTGGACTGGATGACCTGCCTGCTCTAACCTCTCTGCCTCGAGGGACTGTAAGTCTGAAACCTTTAGTTTGCTATTTTTCTAATTTATTCCTAAGATTTTGCGCTGGGGTAACTTGTTCCTAAGATGGCACCATAAGTGGCAACGTTTCTCTGTACTCATGTGAGTACATGTGTCAATAACGTTCATTCTAATTCCAGTTCTAATTCTAATGCTGATTCTCCTCATAATCCTGAATATTGTTTCTATTTAAACAATCATCTGATTCCTTCTTGAATATCTCAATGGAACCTGCCTCCAGCACATTTCCAGATTCTAACTGCTCGCTGCCTAAAGCTGTTCTGTTCCCAAATCGCATCTGCTTCTTCTGAAAATTACACTTGCTCTTCCCTCTCGTCCTCAATCCTTTTACAAGAGGGAAGTTTCTCCTTGTCTATTGTCATGAGGAGCTTGGATAGACTGAACAGCCAAGGTCTTTTCCCCAGAGTGGGGGAATCCAAAACTCTGGAGAGCACAGGTTCAATGTGAAAGGCGAAAGATTTACAAGGGACCTAAGGGGGACCTTTTTCACGCAGAAGGTGGAGAAGCAGGAGGGGACCATTAAGCCCCTTGGGACTGTACAGGGAGTACATGGCCGATGTGCGTTCCATGACCTGTCTTGTCTCCATACACTTGTACACCTTTGAAACAAAGTACTTCCTATCTGTGGGGACCTGGCAGAATGTAGTCTACAACACAGTAAAAGGTAAAGCTGAAAGAGTGCGTCTTTGTTGTATCACCTCCAACGTCAGTCCTTGCGTCCTGAGCACGCTGACCAATGGCACCCTTCCCACCAACTGTGTCAGACCCACTAATGGCAGGCACCATTTCTTCATCATTCAGCCCACCTTGCCTACAAACCCCCAATGCAGGGTACCGTACTGGACCAACACTCACCCCGCAACAACCAGGAGTCACCACTCCCTGCCCTGCACCCCTGGCTGCACTGCCAACATTGCCTCACTGACAACCAGGATTTATGGGCCCACAACAACCAGGAGACCCAGCTCCAGGCCCACAACAACCAGGAGCCCGTGTTACAGACCCACAACAACCAGGTGCCCCTGTTCCAGGCCGACAACAGCCAGGAGTCCCTGTTCCGGGCCCACAACAACCAGCAGTCCCTGTTCCAGGCCGACAACAGCGAGGAGTCCCTGTTCCGGGCCCACAACAACCAGCAGTCCCTGTTCCAGGCCCACAACAACCAGGAATCCCTGTTCCAGGCCCACAACAACCAGGAGTCCCTTTTCCAGGCCCACAACAACCAGGAGTCCCTGTACCAGGCCCACAACAACCAGGGGTCCCTGTTCCAGGCCAACAACAACCGGGAGTCCCTGTTCCAGGCCCACAACAACCAGAAAACCCTGTTCCAGGCCGACAACAGCGAGGAGTCCCTGTTCCAGGCCCACAACAACAAGGAGTCCCTGTTCCAGGCCCACAGCAACAAGGAGGCCTTGTCCCAGGCCCACAACAACCAGAAAACCCTGTACCAGACCCACAACAACCAGGAGTCCCTTTTCCAGGCCCACAACAACCAGGAGTCCCTGTACCAGGCCCATAACAACCAGGAGTCCCTGTTCCAGGCCCACAACAACCAGCAGTCCCTGTTCTGCGCCCACAACAACCAGAAAACCCTGTTCCAGGCCCACAACAACCAGAAAACCCTGTTCCAGGTCCACAACAACCAGGGGTCACTGTTTCAGGCCCACAACAACCAGAAAACCCTGTAGCAGGCCCACAACAAGCAGGGGTCACTGTTCCAGGCCCACAACAACCAGAAAACCCTGTTCCAGGTCCACAACAACCAGGGGTCACTGTTCCAGGCCCACAACAACCAGGAGTCCCTGTTCCAGGCCCACAACAACCAGGGGTCACTGTTCCAGGCACACAACAACCAGAAAACCCTGTTCCAGGCCCACAACAACCAGCGGTCACTGTTCCAGGACAACAACAACCAGGAGTCCCTGCTCCAGGCCCACGACAACCAGGGGTCACTGTTCCAGGCACACAACAACCAGAAAACCCTGTTCCAGGCCCACAACAACCAGCGGTCACTGTTCCGGGACAACAACAACCAGGAGTCCCTGCTCCAGGCCCACGACAACCAGGGGTCCCTGTTCCAGCCCACAACAACCAGGGGTCCCTGTTCCAGGCCCACAACAACCAGGAGTCCCTGTTCCAGGCCTACAACAACCAGGAGTCCCTGTTCCAGGCCCACAACAGCCAGGAGTCCCTGTTCTGGGCCTACAACAACCAGGAGTCCCTGTTCTGGGCCTACAACAACCAGGAGTCCCTGTTCCAGGCCCACAACAACCAGGAGTCCCTGTTCTGGGCCTACAACAACCAGGAGTCCCTGTTCTGGGCCTACAACAACCAGGAGTCCCTGTTCTGGGCCTACAACAACCAGGAGTCCCTGTTCCAGGCCTACAACAACCAGGAGTCCCTTTTCTGGGCCTACAACAACCAGGAGTCCCTGGTCCAGGCCCACAATAACCAGGAGACCCTCTTCTGGATCCACATCAACCAGGAGTCTCTGGCTCCACTGCCAGACCAGGCCACTGCCTCGCCAGAGGTCTCCCTCGATGCCCTCATTCTCCAACACTGCCAACAGGAAGAAAATGAAGAGCAAGTAAAGGAAACGAATCAAGACCAAAAGGGTAAGGAAAGAAGGGAGGAAGCCGCAGTCTGGAGTGGACCGGCTCAGGAGCCCAAAGTAAATGCCTAGCCTTGCCGGCTCCGCCATCTTGAATGTTGATGACCAGAATGGGAATGGAGGCAACATGGAACAGACAGCAGGCTATGGGGTGGGAGTAGAATGGGGGCTGGCTCAAAGGGCCGAATGGCCTACTCCTGCTCCTAATTTCTAGGGGAATAGAATATATAGAACAGTACAGCACCGTACAGGTCCTTCGGCCCACATTGTTGTGTCGAGTATTTATCTTACTCTAAGATCAGGCTAACCTACACACCCCTCAATTTACTGCTGTCAATGTGCTTGTCTAGCAGTCGCTTAAATGTCCCTAATGTCTCTGACTCTACTATCAATGCTGGCAGTACATTCCACACACCCACCACTCTCTGCATAAAGAACCTACCTCTGACATCTCCCCTCTACCTTCCTCCAATCACCTTAAAATTTTGACCCCCTCGTGACAGCCATTTCTGCCCTGGGGAAAAGTCTCTGGCTATCTACTGTATCTATACCTCTCATTACCTTGTACATATCTATCAAGTCGCCTCTCTTCCTTTCTGTCTCCAGTGTGAAAAGCCCGAGCTCACCCAACCTCGCAATACGGGAAGAATGCTTGAGCGTTTAGCAGGTGCTGTCCTTTCATGCTGAGTACATCCAAGAATCCTAAGAAATGGACGCCAACGGGAAGCGCGTGACTGAAGCCGGGGATCAGTGAGATTGTTGGGGAGGAGGGAATCCCTCTGGGAGTATCATGAACATGGAGCGAAACGCAGGACCTTGTGGAGCTCTGCCCAAAGACTGCTTCCTCTTTCCGTAGGCTTTCACGCTTCCGGCTGGAATGGGCTTCCTGCCCAACTGGAAGCCGACGGGGGCCTGTTGGGATCTCTAGGCCGGAGTATCCCCTCATTGGAGCTGACAAACTCCAGAACTCAACGCTGGGAATGTTACTGCCACAAAGGTTAAGAGACCTGGGAGTAATCCGCGGCGAAAAAGGGTTAGCTCAGGAAATATAAATAAAAAAAACACAGCCGGGCTGTAGGAATGTAAACAGATGGCAGGGCATCAGCTGTTTCACTGGTGGACATCTGATAAATTTGGATGTTTAGACAGCTGGTCGGAAAGCAGACTACCAGGAATGTACACAGTTGCGCTGACAGCTGGTATCCAGGTTTTGGTAGCAATGTTTGTTATCCAGACCATACAGTTCACAGGGAAGAAGGTAACCAGGGTTACAAGGTGTGCCCAAGGACTGAGCGTTATTCTAAGCATAGGAAAAGAATGTATCGCATTGACAAGCTGAGACGGACCATTAGTTTACCGATACCAGGGCAATGCCTCAGATCATTTGCACGACAATCTAACGCTGGGATATGAGGGATCGGGGTGAACACATAGATAAATTATTGATGGTTGCACAACAGGTTTCAGAGAGCAGGTAACACAGCCTGCAGCATTCCAGGACTTTATTCACAGAGGGACCAAGTAAGGAAGGCACCAGACCTACCGAGGGAGATGGAGGTTTAACCGGAGTCTCAGGCGAGGGGGGAGAGGTTGAGAAGGAGGATCCTTCGTGGTGACCTCAGCCGGTGAGGGGATTGTTGGGCATCACTAGCAAACCATCCAGCGAACTGAGGCCCAGGTACAAACGTACCGGAGCAAGGAGGTTAGGCCGAGCATGTTAATTTGGCCTCAGCTCGTGTACTGTTGTACAGTTCTGGGTACGACATTTTTGGAAAGATGTGCATTCGGAGAGACTGGCTCCAGCAATGTGGAAGTTCAGTGGGTGTAGATAACAATGTGGGGTGCCACAGTGGTTAGCATTGCTACCTCAAAGCGCCAGGGACCCGGAATTGATTCCAGCCTTTCTGTCCGTGTGGAGTACGCATGTTCTCCCTCTGTTTGTGTGAGTTTCCTCCCACAGTCCAAAAAAAGGTTGGCCATTGTAAATTGCCCCATAGTGTCCAGGTAAGCTGGGTTAGCCATGGGAAAACGCAGGGATGAGGTGAGACTGGGCAGGATGGTCTTTGGAGGGTCGGTGTGGATTTGATGGGCTGAATGGCCTGTTCCATACTGTAGGGATTCTCTGATTGGAGAGGATGGGACTGTCCTCCTTCTACAAGAGGAGGCTGAGAGGGGATTTGATTGGGGTTTTCAAAGGTATTAAATGATGGCGCACATAGGGCGAAAAAGTTTCCACTACTGAAAGGGTTAAGGGTGGGAGGGATTGAAAGAAACTAGGAAAAGGAGGAGGAATGATTTAAGGAGAAACATTCTCATAGAGTGTGCAGTTTGGGTCCTGGAGTTCCTTGGCCCAGTGTGTGAGTTGGGTTCTAGTGCGGCCTGGCCCAGTGTGTGGGTCGGGCTGTGGAGCGGCCTGGCCCAGTGTGTGAGTCGGGTTCTAGTGCGGCCTGGCCCAGTGTGTGAGTTGGGTTCTAGTGCGGCCTGGCCCAGTGTGTAGGTCGGACTGTGGAGCGGCCTGGCCCAGTGTGTGGGTCGGACTGTGGAGCGGCCTGGCCCAGTGTGTGGGTCGGGCTGTGGTGCGGCCTGGCCCAGTGTGTGGGTCGGGCTGTGGTGCGGCCTGGCCCAGTGTGTGGGTCGGACTGTGGTGCGGCCTGGCCCAGTGTGTGGGTCGGGTTCTTGTGCGGCCTGGGCCCAGTGTGTGGGTCGGGTTCTGGTGCGGCCTGGCTGGATCTGTGGTGGAGGCAGGTTTTCAAGGGTCCATTTGAAAAGGCAGTGGTGTCGGTGGTCACAGGGAGAAGTGCACCGCATGAGCTAGTCAACTGGAGAGCCAGTGAGAGGGCTGAATGGCCTACTTCAATGCTTGCATCTTTATAACCTGAAATGAGGATGAACCAACACTGAGAATAAACCCACAATTTAATTCCGACACCCTTCCAGGAAGACTGTCTGGGTCTCCCCTTGCTGTGCCATGCCAGACTAAGACTTGCTTTTTCACATCAATGTCAGCTTATCGATTTATTTAAAGCTCACCTTTTATTCATAATGACTCCTAAATTATTCACCTCTTTTAAAATGCATATTTTCATAAAAAGCTTTTCGGTCCAATGTAAAATAACTACTCACTGTGTTGTTGCCTCATTCCCATCCACCTGTCATACAACCTGCTGATGAAGCTTATATTTATTTTAAAGCAGTTTTATGTAACATGGACCATTGATTTCTTGAGGTCAAATGTTCCATCTTGGTAAAGATTTTTTTTGTCCGATACATGCAGGGAGTAATATTTCTCGCGGTTCACTTTTTGACTTTGTTTGTACCCTTGGCTTCTGCTGGACAATTGTGTACATTTCCATAACACCTCTACAATACCAAAGAGCTTCACAGTAGCATTAGCAAACAAAGTTTCACCACGTAAAGAGACATCGCTGCAGACGACCCAAGGGGTCGGATTATTAAGGATGATGTGAAGAGACAGAGGTGGAAAGACTTTGAGCAGCATTCCCAGAGTTATGTCCTCCTTCAGTTTTCTTTCGATTGTATCTTGTACCCCAGAGGCGCTGGGCACATTTTTACATTCGCTCACGGGATGTGGGAGTTGCTGGCTGGCCCAACATTTATTTTCCTCTCTTGTTGCCCCTTGAGATGCTGCTGGTGAGCTGTCTTCTTGAACCAGTGCAGACCATGTGCCGTAGGTAGACCCACAATGCCATTCGGGAAGGTGTTCCAGGATTTTGACCCAGTCACAGTAGAACAGCGCGGATGATTGAGTGGCTCAGAGGGGAACTTGGAAGGGGGTATCTGCTGCCCTTGTATTTCGAGGCGGAAATGGTTGTGGCTTTGGAAGGTGCTGTCTGAGGACCTTTGGTGAACTTCTGCAGTTCATCTTGTAGATAATAGACACTGCTGCTACTGAGTGTCGGTGGTGGAGGGAGTGGATACTTGTGAATGTGGTGCCAAACAAGGAGGCTGCTTCATCCTGGGAGATGTCAAATTTTGGGTATGGACCGCTCCAGTATCTGAAGAGTTGCTAATGCTGCTGAACATTGTGCAGTCATCGGTGAACATTCTGACCTTACGATGGAGGGAAGGTCAGTGATGAAGCAGCTGAAAATGGTTGGGTCTGGAACAGTACCCTGAGGGAACTCCTGCAGAGATGTCCTGGCCCCATTCTGATGGCTGCCATTCAGATATAGAGATTGGAAGTCATTTTCCTTTGATTTATCTCTGACATGAAGACAATTGTAATCATCCCAAGCCGAAATCAAACTGTGTGCAGACCCGGAACTTATCTTAAAACACCAGGTACATTTTTGGAACCGTTAAACAGATGTCACCATCTCAGTTTACCTCTTGTCGTTCTGCGACTTGTTCTCTCACAACTGGGAAAACTTTAATTTCAATTAACCTTTAGCATCTGAACTGAGAGGGTCTTTTTTTATTCATTCACAGGCTGTGGGTGTGGCTGGCTGGGCCAGTATTAATTAGACACCCTTAATTGCCCGGAATGAACTTGCTGCAGGTCTGGAGTCGCATGTCATAGAGTCACAGAGATGTACAGCCCAACTCGTCCATGCCGACCAGATATCCTACATGAATCTAGTCCCATTTGCCAGCACTTGGCCCATATCCCTCTAAACCATTCCTATTCATGTACCCATCCAGATACCCTTTAAATGTTGTAATTGTACCAGCCTACACCACTTCCTCTGGCAGCTCATTCCATACACATACCACCCTCTGCGTGAAAACGTTCCTCCTTAGGTCTCTTTTAATGTCGGTCAGATGGCAGTTTCCACCCATAAGGGGCATGAGTGAACCAGATTTCTGCATGCGACAGAGCCAGTCTCCAATGTGCTGCTGAAGACACAAAATGGGTCCACACAGTTGGATCCAAAGTTCAAATACTCTATTCTTCAAAACACTTCAAAATCCCAAGGAATCTTAAAGGTAGACAAGCAGGAGGCTGGGGGAACACAGCAAGGCAGGCAGCATCAGGAGGGACAGGCAGGAGGCTGGGGGACAACAGCAAGGCAGGCAGCATCAGAAGGGACAGGCAGGAGGCTGGGGGAACACAGCAAGGCAGGCAGCATCAGGAGGGACAGGCAGGAGGCTGGGGGAACACAGCAAGGCAGGCAGCATCAGGAGGGACAGACAGGAGGCTGGGGGAACACAGCAAGGCAGGCAGTATCAGGAGGGACAGGCAGGAGGCTGGGGGAACACAGCAAGGCAGGCAGCATCAGGAGGGACAGGCAGGAGGCTGGGGGAACACAGCAAGGCAGGCAGCATCAGGAGGGACAGGCAGGAGGCTGGGGGAACACAGCAAGGCAGGCAGCATCAGGAGGGACAGGCAGGAGGCTGGGGGGACACAGCAAGGCAGGCAGCATCAGGAGGGACAGGCAGGAGGCTGGGGGGACACAGCAAGGCAGGCAGTATCAGGAGGGACAGGCAGGAGACTGGGAGAAGACAGCAAGGCTGGCAGCACCAGGAGGGACAGGCAGGAGGCTGGGGGAACACAGCAAGGCAGGCAGCATCAGGAGGGACAGGGAGGAGGCTGGGGGAACACAGCTAGGCAGGCAGCATCAGGAGGGACAGGCAGGAGGCTGGGGGAACACAGCAAGGCAGGCAGCATCAGGAGGGACAGGCAGGAGGCTGGGGGAACACAGCAAGGCAGGCAGCATCAGGAGGGACAGGCAGGAGGCTGGGGAGACACAGCAAGGCAGGCAGCATCAGGAGGGACAGGCAGGAGGCTGGGGGGACACAGCAAGGCAGGCAGTATCAGGAGGGACAGGCAGGAGGCTGGGGGAACACAGCAAGGCAGGCAGCATCAGGAGGGACAGGCAGGAGGCTGGGGGGACACAGCAAGGCAGGCAGCATCAGGAGGGACAGGCAGGAGGCTGGGGGGACACAGCAAGGCAGGCAGCATCAGGAGGGACGGGCAAGAGGCTGGGGGAACACAGCAAGGCAGGCAGCATCAGGAGGGACAGGCAGGAGGCTGGGGGGGGACAGCAAGGCAGTCAGCACCGGGAGGGACAGGCAGGAGGCTGGGGGAACACAGCAAGGCAGGCAGCATCAGGAGGGACAGGCAGGAGGCTGGAGGAACACAGCAAGGCAGGCAGCATCAGGAGGGACAGGCAGGAGGCTGGGGGAACACAGCAAGGCAGGCAGCATCAGGAGGGACAGGCAGGAGGCTGGAGGAACACAGCAAGGCAGGCAGCATCAGGAGGGACAGGCAGGAGGCTGGGGGAACACAGTAAGGCAGGCAGCATCAGGAGGGACAGGCAGGAGGCTGGAGGAACACAGAAAGGCAGGCAGCACCAGGAGGGACAGGCAGGAGGCTGCAGGAACACAGGAAGGCAGGCAGCATCAGGAGGGACAGGCAGGAGGCTGCGGGGAAACAGCAAGGCAGGCAGCATCAGGAGGGACGGGCAGGAGGCTGGGGGAACACAGCAAGGCAGGCAGCATCAGGAGGGACAGGCAGGAGGCTGGGGGGACACAGCAAGGCAGGCAGCACCAGGAGGGACAGGCAGGAGGCTGGGGGTCACAGCAAGGCAGGCAGCACCAGGAGGGACAGGCAGGAGGCTGGGGGAACACAGCAAGGCAGGCAGCATCAGGAAGGACAGGCAGGAGACTGGGGGAACACAGCAACGCAGGCAGCATCAGGAGGGACAGGCAGGAGGCTTGGGGGACACAGCAAGGCAGGTAGCAACCAGGAGGGACAGGCAGGAGGCTGGGGGGACAAAGCAAGGCAGGCAGCACCAGGAGGGACAGGCAGGAGGCTGGGGGAACACAGCAAGGCAGGCAGTACCAGCAGGGACAGGCAGGAGGCTGGGGGAACACAGCAAGGCAGGCAGTATCAGGAGGGACGGGCAGGAGGCTGGGGGGACACAGCAAGGCAGGCAGCATCAGGAGGGACAGGCAGGAGGCTGGGGAAACACAGCAAGGCAGGCAGTATCAGGAGGGACAGGCAGGAGGCTGGGGGAACACAGCAAGGCAGGCAGCATCAGGAGGGACAGGCAGGAGGCTGGGGGAACACAGCAAGGCAGGCAGCGTCAGGAGGGACAGGCAGGAGGCGGGAGGGGACACAGCAAGGCAGGCAGCATCAGGAGGGACAGGCAGGAGACTGGGGGGACACAGCAAGGCAGGCAGCATCAGGAGGGACAGGCAGGAGGCTGGGGAAACACAGCAAGGCAGGCAGCGTCAGGAGGGACAGGCAGGAGGCTGGGGGAACACCGCAAGCCAGGCAGCATCAGGAAGGACAGGCAGGAGGCTGGGGGAACACAGCATGGCAGGCAGCATCAGGAGGCACAGGCAGTAGGCTGGGGAAACACAGCAAGGCAGGCAGCATCAGGAGGGACAGGCAGGAGGCTGGGGGAACACAGCATGGCAGGCAGCATCAGGAGGCACAGGCAGTAGGCTGGGGAAACACAGCAAGGCAGGCAGCGTCAGGAGGGACAGGCAGGAGGCGGGAGGGGACACAGCAAGGCAGGCAGCATCAGGAGGGACAGGCAGGAGACTGGGGGGACACAGCAAGGCAGGCAGCATCAGGGGGGACAGGCAGGAGGCTGGGGGGACACAGCAAGGCAGGCAGAATCAGGAGGGACAGGCAGGAGGCTGGGGGAACACAGCAAGGCAGGCAGCACCAGGAGGGACAGGCAGGAGCCTGGAGGAACACAGCAAGGCAGGCAGCATCAGGAGGGACAGGCAGGAGGCTGGAGGAACACAGCAAGGCAGGCAGCATCAGGAGGGACAGGCAGGAGGCTGGAGGAACACAGCAAGGCAGTCAGCATCAGGAGGGACAGGCAGGAGGCGGGGGGGTGGGGGACACAGCAAGGCAGGCAGCATCAGGAGGGACAGGCAGGAGGCTGGGGGAAAACAGCAAGGCAGGCAGCATCAGGAGGGACAGGCAGGAGGCTGGGGGAACACAGCAAGGCAGGCAGCATCAGGAGGGACAGGCAGGAGGCTGGGGGAACACAGCAAGGCAGGCAGCACCAGGAGGGACAGGCAGGAGCCTGGAGGAACACAGCAAGGCAGGCAGCATCAGGAGGGACAGGCAGGAGGCTGGAGGAACACAGCAAGGCAGGCAGCATCAGGAGGGACAGGCAGGAGGCTGGAGGAACACAGCAAGGCAGTCAGCATCAGGAGGGACAGGCAGGAGGCTGGGGGAACACAGCAAGCCAGGCAGCATCAGGAGGGACAGGCAGGAGGCTGGGGGAACACAGCAAGGCAGGCAGCATCAGGAGGGACAGGCAGGAGGCTGTGGGAACACAGTAAGGCAGGCAGCATCAGGAGGGACAGGCAGGAGGCTGGAGGGACACAGCAAGGCAGGCAGCATCAGGAGGGACAGGCAGGAGGCGGGAAGAACACAGCAAGGCAGGCAGCATCAGGAGGGACAGGCAGGAGGCTGGAGGAACACAGCAAGGCAGGCAGCATCAGGAGGGACAGGCAGGAGGCTGGAGGAACACAGCAAGGCAGTCAGCATCAGGAGGGACAGGCAGGAGGCTGGGGTAACACAGCAAGGCAGGCAGCATCAGGAGGGACAGGCAGGAGGCTGGAGGAACACAGCAAGGCAGTCAGCATCAGGAGGGACAGGCAGGAGGCTGGAGGAACACAGCAAGGCAGTCAGCATCAGGAGGGACAGGCAGGAAGCTGGGGGGGACACAGCAAGGCAGGCAGCATCAGGAGGGACAGGCAGGAGGCTGGGGGGGACACAGCAAGGCAGGCAGTATCAGGAGGGACAGGCAGGAGGCTGGGGGAACTATCAAGGCAGGCAGTACCAGGTGGGACAGGCAGGAGGCTGGGGGAATCATCAAGGCAGGCATTATCAGGAGGGACAGGCTGGAGGCTGGGGGAACACAGCAAGGCAGGCAGCACCAGGAGGGACAGGCAGGAGCCTGGAGGAACACAGCAAGGCAGGCAGCATCAGGAGGGACAGGCAGGAGGCTGGAGGAACACAGCAAGGCAGTCAGCATCAGGAGGGACAGGCAGGAGGCTGGGGGGGACACAGCAAGGCAGGCAGCATCAGGAGGGACAGGCAGGAGGCTGGGGGGGACACAGCAAGGCAGGCAGTATCAGGAGGGACAGGCAGGAGGCTGGAGGAACACAGCAAGGCAGTCAGCATCAGGAGGGACAGGCAGGAGGCTGGGGGAACACAGCAAGCCAGGCAGCATCAGGAGGGACAGGCAGGAGGCTGGGGGAACACAGCAAGGCAGGCAGCATCAGGAGGGACAGGCAGGAGGCTGGGGGAACCATCAAGGCAGGCAGCATCAGGAGGGACAGGCAGGAGGCTGGGAGAACACATCAAGGCAGGCAGCATCAGGGGGTACAGGCAGGAGGCTGGGGGGTACACAGCAATGCAGGCAGTATCAGGAGGGACAGGCAGGAGGCTGGGGGGGACACAGCAAGGCAGGCAGCATCAGGAGGGACAGGCAGGAGGCTGGGGGGGACACAGCAAGGCAGGCAGCATCAGGAGGGACAGGCAGGAGGCTGGGGGAACACATCAAGGCAGGCAGCATCAGGGGGTACAGGCAGGAGGCTGGGGGGTACACAGCAATGCAGGCAGTATCAGGAGGGACAGGCAGGAGGCTGGGGGGGACACAGCAAGGCAGGCTGCATCAGGAGGGACAGGCAGGAGGCTGGGGGAACACAGCAAGGCAGGCAGCATCAGGGGGTACAGGCAGGAGGCTGGGGGAACACAGCAAGGCAGGCAGCATCAGGAGGGACAGGCAGGAGGCAGGGTGAACACAGCAAGGCAGGCAGTATCAGGAGGGACAGGCAGGAGGCTGGGGGGGACACAGCAAGGCAGGCAGCATCAGGAGGGACAGGCAGGAGGCTGGGGGAACACAGCAAGGCAGGCAGTATCAGGAGGGACAGGCAGGAGGCTGGGAGAACAAAGCAAGGCAGGCAGCATCAGGAGGGACGCGCAGGAGGCTGGAGGAATACAGCAAGGCAGGCAGCACAAGGAGGGACAGGCAGGAGGCTGGGGGGGACACAGCAAGGAAGGCAGCATCAGGAGGGACAGGCAGGAGGCTGGGGGAACACAGCAAGGCAGGCAGCACCAGGAGGGACAGGCAGGAGGCTGGAGGGACACAGCAAGGCAGGCAGCATCAGGAGGGACAGGCAGGAGGCTGGGGGAACACAGCAAGGCAGGCAGCATCAGGAGGGACGGGCAGGAGGCTGGGGGAACACAGCAAGGCAGGCAGCATCAGGAGGGACAGGCAGGAGGCTGGAGGGACACAGGAAGGCAGGCAGCACCGGGAGGGACAGGCAGGAGGCTGGAGGAACACAGCAAGGCAGGCAGCATCAGGAGGGACAGGCAGGAGGCTTGGGGGACACAGCAAGGCAGGTAGCAACCAGGAGGGACAGGCAGGAGGCTGGGGGGACAAAGCAAGGCAGGCAGCACCAGGAGGGACAGGCAGGAGGCTGGGGGAACACAGCAAGGCAGGCAGTACCAGCAGGGACAGGCAGGAGGCTGGGGGGACACAGTAAGGCAGGCAGTATCAGGAGGGACGGGCAGGAGGCTGGGGGGACACAGCAAGGCAGGCAGCATCAGGAGGGACAGGCAGGAGGCTGGGGAAACACAGCAAGGCAGGCAGCATCAGGAGGGACAGGCAGGAGGCTGGGGGAACACAGCAAGGCAGGCAGCATCAGGAGGGACAGGCAGGAGGCTGGGGGAACACAGCAAGGCAGGCAGCGTCAGGAGGGACAGGCAGGAGGCGGGAGGGGACACAGCAAGGCAGGCAGCATCAGGAGGGACAGGCAGGAGGCTGGGGGAACACAGCAAGGCAGGCAGCATCAGGAGGGTCAGGCAGGAGACTGGGGGGACACAGCAAGGCAGGCAGCATCAGGAGGGACAGGCAGGAGGCTGGGGGAACACAGCAAGGCAGGCAGCGTCAGGAGGGACAGGCAGGAGGCTGGGGGAACACCGCAAGCCAGGCAGCATCAGGAAGGACAGGCAGGAGGCTGGGGGAACACAGCATGGCAGGCAGCATCAGGAGGCACAGGCAGTAGGCTGGGGAAACACAGCAAGGCAGGCAGCATCAGGAGGGACAGGCAGGAGGCTGGGGGAACACAGCAAGGCAGGCAGCGTCAGGAGGGACAGGCAGGAGGCGGGAGGGGACACAGCAAGGCAGGCAGCATCAGGAGGGACAGGCAGGAGACTGGGGGGACACAGCAAGGCAGGCAGCATCAGGGGGGACACGCAGGAGGCTGGGGGGACACAGCAAGGCAGGCAGAATCAGGAGGGACAGGCAGGAGGCTGGGGGAACACAGCAAGGCAGGCAGCACCAGGAGGGACAGGCAGGAGCCTGGAGGAACACAGCAAGGCAGGCAGCATCAGGAGGGACAGGCAGGAGGCTGGAGGAACACAGCAAGGCAGGCAGCATCAGGAGGGACAGGCAGGAGGCTGGAGGAACACAGCAAGGCAGTCAGCATCAGGAGGGACAGGCAGGAGGCGGGGGGGTGGGGGACACAGCAAGGCAGGCAGCATCAGGAGGGACAGACAGGAGGCTGGGGGGACAAAGCAAGGCAGGCAGCACCAGGAGGGACAGGCAGGAGGCTGGGGGAACACAGCAAGGCAGGCAGTACCAGCAGGGACAGGCAGGAGGCTGGGGGGACACAGTAAGGCAGGCAGTATCAGGAGGGACGGGCAGGAGGCTGGGGGGACACAGCAAGGCAGGCAGCATCAGGAGGGACAGGCAGGAGGCTGGGGAAACACAGCAAGGCAGGCAGTATCAGGAGGGACAGGCAGGAGGCTGTGGGAACACAGCAAGGCAGGCAGCATCAGGAGGGACAGGCTGGAGGCTGGGGGAACACAGCAAGGCAGGCAGCATCAGGAGGGACAGGCAGGAGGCTGGAGGAACACAGCAAGGCAGTCAGCATCAGGAGGGACAGGCAGGAGGCTGGGGGGGACACAGCAAGGCAGGCAGCATCAGGAGGGACAGGCAGGAGGCTGGGGGGGACACAGCAAGGCAGGCAGTATCAGGAGGGACAGGCAGGAGGCTGGGGGGGACACAGCAAGGCAGGCAGTATCAGGAGGGACAGGCAGGAGGCTGGGGGAACACATCAAGGCAGGCAGCATCAGGGGGTACAGGCAGGAGGCTGGGGGGTACACAGCAATGCAGGCAGCATCAGGAGGGACAGGCAGGAGGCTGGGGGAACACAGCAAGGCAGGCAGCATCAGGAGGGACAGGCAGGAGGCTGGGGGAACACAGCAAGGCAGGCAGCATCAGGGGGTACAGGCAGGAGGCTGGGGGAACACAGCAAGGCAGGCAGCATCAGGGGGTACAGGCAGGAGGCAGGGTGAACACAGCAAGGCAGGCAGTATCAGGAGGGACAGGCAGGAGGCTGGGGGGGACACAGCAAGGCAGGCAGCATCAGGAGGGACAGGCAGGAGGCTGGGGGAACACAGCAAGGCAGGCAGTATCAGGAGGGACAGGCAGGAGGCTGGGGGAACTATCAAGGCAGGCAGTACCAGGTGGGACAGGCAGGAGGCTGGGGGAATCATCAAGGCAGGCATTATCAGGAGGGACAGGCTGGAGGCTGGGGGAACACAGCAAGGCAGGCAGCATCAGGAGGGACAGGCAGGAGGCTGGGGTAACACAGCAAGGCAGGCAGCACCAGGAGGGACACGCAGGAGGCTGGGGGGGACACAGCAAGGCAGGCAGCATCAGGAGGGACAGGCAGGAGGCTGGGGGAACACAGCAAGGCAGGCAGCATCAGGAGGGACAGACAGGAGTCTGGGGGAACACAGCAAGGCAGGCAGTATCAGGAGGGACAGACAGGAGTCTGGGGGAACACAGCAAGGCAGGCAGCACCAGGAGGGACAGGCAGGAGGCTGGAGGGAACACAGTAAGGCAGGCAGCATCAGGAGGGACAGGGAGGAGGCTGGGGGAACACAGCAAGGCAGGCAGTATCAGGAGGGTTAGACAGGAGGCTGGGAGAACACAGCAAGGCAGGCAGCACCAGGAGGGACAGGCAGGAGGTTGGGGGGACACAGCAAGGCAGGCAGCATCAGGAGGGACAGGCAGGAGGCTGGGGGGACACAGCAAGGCAGGCAGCATCAGGAGGGACAGGCAGGAGGCTGGAGGAACACAGCAAGGCAGGCAGCATCAGGAGGGACAGGCAGGAGGCTGGAAGAACACAGCAAGTCAGGCAGCATCAGGAGGGACAGGCAGGAGGCTGGGAGAACACAGCAAGGCAGGCAGCACCAGGAGGGACAGGCAGGAGACTGGGGGAACACAACAAGGCAGGCAGCATCAGGAGGGACAGGCAGGAGGCTGGGGGAACACAGCAAGGCAGGCAGCATCAGGAGGGACAGGCAGGAGGCTGGGGGAACACAGCAAGGCAGGCAGCATCAGGAGGGACAGGCAGGAGGCTGGGGGAACACAGCAAGGCAGGCAGCATCAGGAGGGACAGGCAGGAGGCTGGGGGAACACAGCAAGGCAGGCAGTATCAGGAGGGACAGGCAGGAGGCTGGGGGAACACAGCAAGGCAGGCAGCATCAGGAGGGACAGGCAGGAGGCTGGGGGAACACAGCAAGGCAGGCATCATCTGGAGGGACAGGCAGGAGGCTGGAGGAACACAGCAAGCCAGACAGTATCAGGAGGGACAGGCAGGAGGCTGGGGGAACACAGCAAGGTAGGCAGCATCAGGGGGGACAGGCAGGAGGCTGGGGGAACACAGCAAGGCAGGTAGCATCAGGAGGGACAGGCAGGAGGCTGGGGGGACACAGCAAGGCAGGCAGCATCAGGAGGGACAGGCAGGAGGCTGGGGGAACACAGCAAGGCAGGCAGCATCAGGGGGGACAGGCAGTAGGCTGGGGGAACACAGCAAGGCAGGCAGCATCAGGAGGGACAGGCAGGAGGCTGGGGGAACACAGCAAGGCAGGCAGCATCAAGAGGGACAGGCAGGAGGCTGGGGGGCACAGCAAGGCAGGCAGCATCAGGGGGGACAGGCAGGAGGCTGGGGGAACACAGCAAGGCAGGCAGCATCAAGAGGGACAGGCAGGAGGCTGGGAGAACAAAGCAAGGCAGGCAGCATCAGGAGGGACAGGCAGGAGGCTGGGGGAACACAGCAAGGCAGGCAGCATCAGGAGGGACAGGCAGGAGGCTGGGTGAACACAGCAAGGCAGGCAGCATCAGGAGGGACAGGCAGGAGGCTGGGTGAACACAGCAAGGCAGGCAGCATCAGGGGGGACAGGCAGGAGGCTGGGGGAACACAGCAAGGCAGGCAGCATCAGGAGGGACAGGCAGGAGGCTGGGTGAACACAGCAAGGCAGGCAGCACCAGGAGGGACAGGCAGGAGACTGGGGCAACACAACAAGGCAGGCAGCATCAGGAGGGACAGGCAGGAGGCTGGGGGAACACAGCAAGGCAGGCAGCATCAGGAGGGACAGGCAGGAGGCTGGGGGAACACAGCAAGGCAGGCAGCATCAAGAGGGACAGGCAGGAGGCTGGGGGAACACAGCAAGGCAGGGAGCATCAGGAGGGACAGGCAGGAGACTGGGGGAACACAGCAAGGCAGGCAGCATCAGGAGGGACAGGCAGGAGGCTGGGGGAACACAGCAAGGCAGGCTGCATCAGGAGGGACAGGCAGGAGGCTGGGGGAACACAGCAAGGCAGGCAGCATCAAGAGGGACAGGCAGGAGGCTGGGAGAACACAGCAAGGCAGGCAGCATCAGGAGGGACAGGCAGGAGGCTGGGGGAACACAGCAAGGCAGGCAGCATCAGGAGGGACAGGCAGGAGGCTGGGGAGACACAGCAAGGCAGGCAGCATCAGGAGGGACAGGCAGGAGGCTGGGAGGACACAGCAAGGCAGGCAGTATCAGGAGGGACAGGCAGGAGGCTGGGGGAACACAGCAAGGCAGGCAGCATCAGGAGGGACAGGTAGAAGGCTGGGGGAACACAGCAAGGCAGGCAGCATCAGGAGGGACAGGCAGGAGGCTGGGGGAACACAGCAAGGCAGGCATCATCTGGAGGGACAGGCAGGAGGCTGGAGGAACACAGCAAGCCAGACAGTATCAGGAGGGACAGGCAGGAGGCTGGGGGAACACAGCAAGGTAGGCAGCATCAGGGGGGACAGGCAGGAGGCTGGGGGAACACAGCAAGGCAGGTAGCATCAGGAGGGACAGGCAGGAGGCTGGGGGGACACAGCAAGGCAGGCAGCATCAGGGGGGACAGGCAGGAGGCTGGGGGAACACAGCAAGGCAGGCAGCATCAGGGGGGACAGGCAGGAGGCTGGGGGAACACAGCAAGGCAGGCAGCATCAGGAGGGACAGGCAGGAGGCTGGGGGAACACAGCAAGGCAGGCAGCATCAGGAGGGACAGGCAGGAGGCTGCGGGGCACAGCAAGGCAGGCAGCATCAGGGGGGACAGGCAGGAGGCTGGGGGAACACAGCAAGGCAGGCAGTATCAGCAGAGACAGGCAGGAGGCTGGGGGAACACAGCAAGGCAGGCAGCATCAGGAGGGACAGGCAGGAGGCTGGGGGGACACAGCAAGGCAGGCAGCATCAGGAGGGACAGGCAGGAGGCTGGGGGAACACAGCAAGGTAGGCAGCATCAGGGGGGACAGGCAGGAGGCTGGGGAACACAGCAAGGCAGGTAGCATCAGGAGGGACAGGCAGGAGGCTGGGGGGACACAGCAAGGCAGGCAGCATCAGGGGGGACAGGCAGGAGGCTGGGGGAACACAGCAAGGCAGGCAGCATCAGGGGGGACAGGCAGGAGGCTGGGGGAACACAGCAAGGCAGGCAGCATCAGGAGGGACAGGCAGGAGGCTGGGGGAACACAGCAAGGCAGGCAGCATCAGGAGGGACAGGCAGGAGGCTGCGGGGCACAGCAAGGCAGGCAGCATCAGGGGGGACAGGCAGGAGGCTGGGGGAACACAGCAAGGCAGGCAGTATCAGCAGAGACAGGCAGGAGGCTGGGGGAACACAGCAAGGCAGGCAGCATCAGGAGGGTCAGGCCGGAGACTGGGGGGACACAGCAAGGCAGGCAGCATCAGGAGGGACAGGCAGGAGGCTGTGGGAACACAGCAAGGCAGGCAGCATCAGGAGGGACAGGCAGGAGGCTGGGGGAACACAGCAAGGCAGGCAGCATCAGGAGGGACAGGCAGGAGGCTGGGGGAACACAGCAAGGCAGGCAGCATCAGGAGGGACAGGCAGGAGGCTGGGGGAACACAGCAAGGCAGGCAGCATCAGGAGGGACAGGCAGGAGGCTGGGGGAACACAGCAAGGCAGGCAGCATCAGGAGGGACAGGCAGGAGGCTGGGGGAACACAGCAAGGCAGGCAGCATCAGGAGGGACAGGCAGGAGGCTGGGAGGACACAGCAAGGCAGGCAGTATCAGGAGGGACAGGCAGGAGGCTGGGGGAACACAGCAAGGCAGGCAGCATCAGGAGGGACAGGTAGAAGGCTGGGGGAACACAGCAAGGCAGGCAGCATCAGGAGGGACAGGCAGGAGGCTGGGGGAACACAGCAAGGCAGGCATCATCTGGAGGGACAGGCAGGAGGCTGGAGGAACACAGCAAGCCAGACAGTATCAGGAGGGACAGGCAGGAGGCTGGGGGAACTCAGCAAGGTAGGCAGCATCAGGGGGGACAGGCAGGAGGCTGGGGGAACACAGCAAGGCAGGTAGCATCAGGAGGGACAGGCAGGAGGCTGGGGGGACACAGCAAGGCAGGCAGCATCAGGGGGGACAGGCAGGAGGCTGGGGGAACACAGCAAGGCAGGCAGTATCAGGGGGGACAGGCAGGAGGCTGGGGGAACACAGCAAGGCAGGCAGTATCAGGAGGTGGAGAAGCCAATGTTTGGGGTGTAACCCTTCTTCGGGACTGGGGTGGGCGTGGGGGAGCTGCAGATAAAGGGCGGGGGACAGGGCGAGGGGAGGGGAGGGCGGGTGGTGAGGTAGGGAATAGGTAAACACAGGCAGGTCAGAACACAGGTAAATCTCAAAGTTTAATGTTCTGTGACAGTGTAAAAGACCTGAAAGGAAGTCAAACTGGGGCCTCGCTATCTGTGGCACAGAGTCAGGGTCTGTCCCGGTCAGTGTAATCGCCACATCATAAAAAAGGCAGCAATGTTCCTCAATGTAGTTCTTTATTTTATCAGTGCAGTCAGCACACAAACTAAAATCTCGGGCAATCAGAAATAAGCTCTTACTATAGACTAAAGATCCGGATTTGTCCTTTTATTTTCCCTGCGCGATTGATAAAGAACACAGTGATTGCAGCACATTCCTGTTTAGTAATCAGCATCTCGCTCGTATTTAGATTCATGTCACTGTATGAGAGTTTTCCAAAATCTGGTTGGAACACAGTGAAGTTAGTCGCTCCCGTTAGATTCCAGCTCCTGCCACATAAAGGCCATTTTGTTTATTTGGATCAGGAAGGATGTGGCAGTACGACGGGGGATGTCTTGAATAACTGGCATTCAATAGCTGCCAAACTCCAATCACAGCCCGATGCAATGAATGAAAGCGAGCCCAGGTTACAATGACGTCAGCTTCCTGTGAGCCATATAGTGGGGTTGTTACACTGTGAAAATCAGTGACCTCCTGGGCTCTGCAGTCCTAGGATAAGCAAGTGGTACTATCTCACCCAAGATTATTGGAATGAGTGTGACAGACATCTTTGATCAGGAGTTTTGGATCACTTTAGCCCATGGAAGCAATAACACAATTGGTCCATTGTGTTTAGCAGCATGCGGTCACCAACTGACAAACTGTTGGTGATTATATCATCGTCTGTGAGGCAACTCTGTACATGAGATTGAGGATTGAGAATGCACTATTGAATGGAATTACTTTTATAGTCACGTGTACTCACATGAACATAGTGAAAAATTTACAAGCATGATCTGATCTTTTGTCTTTCCAGATCAGCGGACATGATTCGGAGATGCCGGTGTTGGACTGGGGTGTACAAAGTTAAAAAGCACACCACACCAGGTTATAGTCCAACAGGTTCAATTGGAAGCACACTAGCTTTCGGAGCGACGCTCCTTCATCAGGTGATTGTGGGAATCAGGTCACAATCACCTGATGAAGGAGCGTCGCTCCGAAAGCTAGTGTGCTTCCAATTAAACCTGTCAGATCAGTGGAGGTATTTGAGAAAAAAGGCTTCATAATTAACTTGGTAGAAATAAGCACCAGTTTTGGGTTTGTATGTCTACCTGGACTATATAGATTGAATGACACATTTTTAAACTTGTTAAATTCCTTCCATTCATTTATCACTATCAGGCAGAACACAGAGACCTTGGGGTTCAGGGACATAATTCTTTGAAGTTTGCATCACATATAGATAGAGTGGTTAAGAAAGTGTTTAGCATGCTTGCCTTCATTTCTCAGACCTTTGAGTGTAGGAGTTGAGTTGTCATGTTGAGGTTGGACAGGAGATTGGTGAGGCCTCTCTGGCGTAAGGTATCCAGTTCTGGTCACCCTGTTATCGGTAAGGATATTTTTAAGCTGGAGAGAGCTCAGAAGTGATTTACCAAGACGTTGCCAGGAATAGAGGGTTTCAGTTATAAAGAGAGGCTGGATGGGCTGGAACTTTATAGGAAGCTGAAGGGTGACCTTAGAGAAGTTTGCAAAACGATGAGGGGTTTAGATAAGGTGAATAGCGGGTGGGGTTTTCAAGATGAGGGGACATATTTTTAAGGTGAGAGGAGAAAGATTTTAAAAAGACATGAGGGCACTTTTTTTTTTACCCAGAGAGTGGTTCGTGTGTGGAGTGAACTTTCAAAGGAAGTGGTGGATGTGAGTCCAGTTGGAACGATGAAAAGACATTTAGATAAGTACATGAATAAGAAAGATTTGGAGGGATATCGGGGCAAAAACATAGGCAGGTGGGAGTTAATTAGTTTAGGATTATGGTCACCATAAACTGGTTGGACCAAAGGGTCTGTTTCCATGCTGTATGACTCTATGACTCTAAATATTGACTGCACTTATATTGTCACTGTCCTCACTTCAGTACAGTATTTCACAAGCATTCAGTCCTCTATAGGATACAAACTTCCGTTGAACACAGAACATAGAATATAGAACATAGAATATGGAACAGTACAGCACAGTACAGGCCCTTTGATGTTATGCCAGCATTTTATCCTACTTGGCACGGTGGCACAGTGGTTAGCACTGCTGCCTCGCAGCGCCAGAGACCCGGGTTCAATTCCCGCCTCAGGCGACTGACTGTGTGGAGTTTGCACGTTCTCCCCGTGTCTGCGTGGGTTTCCTCCGGGTGCTCCGGTTTCCTCCCACAGTCCAAAGATGTGCAGGTCAGGTGAATTGGCCGTGCTAAATTGCCCGTAGTGTTAGGTAAAGGGGTAAATGTAGGGGTATGGGTGGGTTACGCTTCGGCGGGTCGGTGTGGACTTGTTGGGCCGAAGGGCCTGTTTCCACACTGTAAGTAATCTAATCTAAAGATCAAACCAACCGACACACCCTTCATTGTACTATCATCCATGTGGCTATACAAGAGTCGCTTAACTGTCCTGAATGTACCTGACCCTACTACAACTGCTGAGGTTTCTCCTCACCACAAAATGGGCAATGAAATTATTGCATAAATGTGTAAGAACAGAAACACATCCAATTCTCACTTAGTCAGATGATACAACGCCTGGGAGGAAAGGGATGGAGAAGTGCAGTGAACAAACAGGTTCACGGGTTAGACCTGTTGAAAAGACTGGGCTCAAGGAGCTAATGCTTCCTCCGCTTCCTAAACATTGTGTTCTTTTGAAGAGGCTCCATTAATGTCGGACAATGTCCCAAAGTGCTTCACCAAGAGAGTTATCAAATGGCACAACCTTCAACAGCAATACGGGTGACCAGGGCTTGGGGTAAAGACTTAGAGAAGCCGATGTTGGACTGGGGGTGGATAAAGTTACAAATCACACAACACCAGGTTATAGTCCAACAGGTTTATTTGGAAACACTAGCTTGTGGAGCGCTGCTCCTTCATCAGGGGGTTGTTGGACTGTTGGACTCTACCTGTTGGACTATAACCTGGTGTTGTGTGTGACTTTTTAACTTTGGGTTTTTGAGGAGTGTGTTAAGGAGATTGTGAGGTGAAGGCCCAATCAAGAGGCCAGAACTGCAGGAGAAAAAACCCATACCACCGAGACTTGTAGGCAGAGTGGAGAGTCCAAGGACAGGATGGCACGGTGGCTCAGTGGTTAGCACTGCTGCCTCACAGCGCCAAGGACCTGGGTTTGATTCCACCCTCAGGTGACTATCTGTGTGGAGTTTGTACATTCTTCCCGTTTCTATGGGGCTTTCCTCCCACAGTCCTAAGATGTGCAGGTTATGTGGATTAGCCATGTTAAATTGCCCATAGTGTGCAGGTTTGGTGGGTTAGCCATGTTAAATGCAAGGTTATAGGGTAGAGAGGTGAGTCTGGGTGGGATACCCTACGTAGGGTCGGTGTGGATTCAATGAACCAAATGGCTTCCACACTGTGGGGATTCTATGACAGGAGAGAGACAAGACCATGTAAGGAATTGGAAATAAGGATGAGAATCTCAAAAAATAGCCTAACTTGGAGCCAATGTGGATCAGTAAGTGCATTAGAGTAAGGAGCAGTCAGTGATAAGAAAAGTCATCTGGTCCAAAAGGTTTGTTCATTTACTTACAGCAACTATACAGGATATCAGCTCCCAAGAAGCGTCATCGTTACCATACCACTCTGTCCTTGAACCCTCTACTCCACCTACAAGTCTCAGGGGTACGTGTGCTTTGCTCCTGCAGTTCTGACCTCTTGATTGGTCCAAAATTGTGGTGACAAAGCTGTTAAAGCCCTAACCCTCTCCACAGATGCTGTGATACGCTTTCTGTTTGATTTCAGATTTCCAGCATCCACACTCTTTCAATCACGTGGCAACATCTGATAGGGCTACTTCTCTGGGAGTAATGATGAGGCTTTTCAGGTTTGTGCTTCAAGTGTGTTATGAAACATAATCTGTGTTCCACTAGTGCTTACACTCAACATTCTATCTGTTTATTTTAATTTATTCAACTCTGATGGTCTTTTTTCTAATTTCTGCGATTTTAAAATTTGATTTGATGGGGCTGAAATTCTGTTTTTTATTTGACTGACTTCGAGGGGTCAGAGTTGTAAAGCCAATGGGGACACTGCTCGAAGCAGATACTGGGGCAGTGAAGGTTGAACTGGAAGACTGTACCATGAGTGCCCGATTGGCAGGGTACTACACGGACCCTGCCCAGAACAAAGAACCAATCCAACTGAGTAGCTCTATCAAAGGTTTCTGCTGCACCCTCAACATACCGCTGCTCAGAGGGGTTTAGCACATTGGAAGGTTGGAATTGCTAACTCAATGATCCAATAACTCTGAGTCCAGCCACATGACGTACCAGCTTGCTGGCTTAAACCTAATATCTAACCTCCACTCCAAACCTTTCGCCTGGTCTGTTGGTTTAAATGATGGAAAAGGGGGGATTACAGGGTAATGGTCTGGGTAGGTAGTCAGTGGGAAGTGTAGATGGAGTCAATAGATGGGAGGCTGGTTTGCGTGATGGGTCGGGCTGCATTCTCAACTCTCTGTAATTTCTTTCAGTCTTGGGCATAGCACTTGCTAGACCAAGCTATGATGCATCCGGATTGCTAAAGATTGGTAAGAGTCATGTGGACGTGAGGGATTTCCTTCGGCTTCTGAGGAATTAGAGGCATTGGTGTGCTTTCTTGACCGTAACATCAACGTGGATGGACCAGGATGGATCATTAATGATAGTTATTCCGAGGAACCTGAAGCTCTTGACCCCCTCCACCTCAGCACCATTTCTACAGACAGAGGCGTGTCCCCCACCCTGCTTCCTTTGTATTGGAGACATTGAGGGAGAGATTGTTGCCTTTACACCATGCTGCTTAGCTCTCTATCTCTTTCCTGTATTCTGTCTCATCTTTGTTTGAGATCCGACCCACCACGGTGATGTCATTAGCAAATTTGTAAATGGAACAAAAACGGAAGTTGCTTGGAAAAGCTCAGCAGGTCTGGCAACATCTGCGAAGAGAAATCAAAGTTAACATTTCGAGTCCTGCCTCAGAGGAAGTTCTGAGGACCCGAAACATTAACTTTGATTTCTCTTCACGGATGTTGCCAGACCTGCTGAGCTTTTCCAAGCAACTTCTGTTTTTGATTTACAACAGGGTGGCACAGTAGTTCAGTGGTCAGCACTACTGCCTCTCAGTGCCAGGGACCTGGGTTCAATTCCAGCCTCGGGCAACCGTCTGTGTGGAGTTTGCACATTCTCCCCATCTCTGTGTGGGTTTCCTCCCACGGTCTAGAGATGTGCAGGTCAGGTGAATTGGCCATGCTAAATTGCCCATAGTGTTAGGCACATTAGTCAGGGGTGAATGTAGGGGAATGGGTCTGGGTGGGTTGCTCTTTGGAGGGTCGGTGTGCACTTGTTGGACCGAAGGGCCTGTTTTCCCACTGTCGGTTTTTATTTGTAAATAGAGTGAGAGCGGAATTTGGCCACACATCCATCAGTATATACGGAGTATAGTAAGGGGCTGATTACACAACCATGCAGAGCACCAGTGTTGGGGATTATCGTGGAGGAGGTGTTGTCACCTGTCCTTACTGACCGCAGTCCTCAGGTCAGGGAGTTGAGAATCTAGTTGCCGAGCATGGAGCAGTGTCCTAGGTCTCAGAGTTGGAGATGAGTTGGGCTAGAATTATGGTGTTGAAGGCAGAGCTGAAGTCAATTAATAGGAGCCTGACTTGGGTGTTCTTGTTACCCAGATGTTCCAAGGATGAGTGTAGGGCCAGGGAGTTGGCATCTGCCATGAACCGATATTGCAGTGGATCCAAGGCAGTCTGGGAGGTTGGAGTTGATGTGAGCCATTACTAACCTCTCATAAAGATGGATGTCAGAGTCAATGGGTGGTCGTCATTAAGGCACGCTGCCTGATTTTTCTTTGGCATGGGGATAGTAATGGTCTTCTGGAATCAGGTGGGAACCTCACATCAGAGTAAGGAGACATTAAATGCTCCCGCTAGCTGGTCCCTATAGGATCTGTGCACATGACCAGGGACTCCATCTGGGCCAGTCGCTTTCTGTAGGTTTACCCTCAGGAAGGCCGATCTGATGTCAGTGACAGTGACTGAGAGTACAGGTGCACCCGAGGCTGATGGGATAGGTGATATCATTTCACTGACCTTCTGTTCGGAGTGAGCGTGTGAAGACATTGGGGAAGGGATACATGTTGTCAGCGATTCTGCCTGGCTTTGCTTTGTAGTCCGTTTTATAGTATGAGCCTTGTATCTGTGTGTACGTTAAAAAGGTGTTTTAACAAGCAACAGCCTCCCTTAATTGGCAACTCACCGCTGCCTGGAGAGAATCTCGCCTCACCGCTCATCAATAGCAGAAAATAATGGAGTGAGCACAACTTGATGTCGAGATCAGTGTCCCTTGATTCTGCCATATGCCTCACCCAATTCACACAAGCCCCGAGGAGATTCCATTCCACGTGTTTAACTGTGACCGTGAAAGACAAATTCGGACAGGCTTTCTTCAGTTTTAACAAAGAGGATGCAGTGAAATCCGGATGAGTGGATTCCCAGAGGAAATGCTCACAAATTCATGGTAAGAACAGTCTTGACATCCCAATGAAACTCAATTCACCAACAAACCAAAGGGCATTACAGTAACTATGTGAAAAAATGTCTTTCTTTAATTTGTTCACGCCTCACAATAGCCTGACATTGAAAAGAGCACTGAAAAACACCAGGAATTAATTCCAGAAAAAACTCAGTGTGACGCACGATACACTTAATGGGTTTGCCTCATCTGTATCGGCAGCATGGACTCTCAGAGTATCAGAGGCTTCAATCCATTGGATTTGCAATTTTGATAAACTGGGTTTTTGTGTCTTGTGAGATTGACTCATCAAGGTTTCACTGCAGCCTTTACTGTATTTAACCTGGATTATGGGAAATGACAAATGCACACACTTGAAGTTCACACGCACACAAATAAATTGCAATATGGGAAAGGATAGTGGAAGCAAGCTGTGTCCGGTGAAATTAAAGGGGTGCACAATTTGTGTAGACAGCTGATAATGTGCATCGGTTCAGGAGGAGTTCAGGGTACGAGACACAGACAGAATGCAGTAACTTTCTGCAATGAAACCGCAACACAGGAGAAGATTAAATGACAGCTGTTGTTTCTACAGTCACAATAGAGCGTTTTCCTCAAGAAAAGTTAGTGTCACCTCAGTCTTGCCAGACCATAGGGCGACTCTTTCATTAGAGAGAGTGATGATTAATGATGGTTTAACCTGAAGGTCCCCACACTTCAGGTGAGGGGAGAGGTTGAGCAGAGTCCTTCATGGTAACCTCAGACAGGAACTCAACCTACCGCCGACATTACAAATCTGATGTCCAGCCAACTGAGCTATCCAAGCCCCTGAAAGCATTGCGAGAGCTCTGACTGAGAAAAGAAGGGTCTCCCCCAAAGGAAGAGACGCTGAATGCTCACCTTGCCCTCGCAGTCCTTGCTGGACACAGAGGCTGGACTGGTATCTCTGGCTCCACAGTAGTGGCAGGAACTGGGCTGGTGGCCAGCTGGGAGTTACACCATAACCTCACATGCATTTCTTACAACACCTTTCACGACCTCAGGATGCTCGAAGGAGCTGGGTAACCTGTTTGAAGAAGCGGAATTGAGCACAGTGGAACTGAGCTGGGTCCCCATCGTTGTGTGACCTCTTTTTTTTCATGGTAGCCACTAAACAGAGAACTTGCAATGCAATCAACTTTTAAAGAGTAATTGCTGGGGAACGCAGGAGCACAAGTCAGTAACTTGCAAACTCAACCAGATAATCCGATTTTGTGAAGTTTATTGAGGGATAGATAGGCCCCTGGGCGGAACACGTTTGCTTGTCCTCTTGGTATTGTGGAGGGTTGTTTGTATCCACCTCAGTAGACAGACAGGACCTTGGGTAATCTGAAAGATACTACCTCTGCCAATGCAGCCCACCTTCAACCCTGGACCAGAATGTCAGCCTACAATTTGGTGCTCAAGTCATAGAGTCATAGAGATGTACAGCATGGAAACAGACCCTTCGGTCCAACCCGTCCATGCCGACCAGATATCCCAACCCAATCTAGTCCCACCTGCCAGCACCTGGCCCATCTCCCTCCAAACCCTTCCTATTCATATACCCATTCAAATGCCTCTTAAATGTTGCAATCGTACCAGCCTCCACCACATCCTCTGGCAGCTCATTCCACACACAAACCACCCTCTGTGTGAAAAAGTTGCCCCTTAGGTCTCTTTTATATCTTTCCCCTCTCACCCTAAACCTATGCCCTCTAGTTTTAGATTCCCCCACCCCAGGGAAAAGACTTTCTCTATTTACCCTATCCATGCCCCTCATAATTTTGGAAACCTCTATAAGGTCACCCCTCAGCCTCCGACGCTCCAGGGAAAACAGCCCCAGCCTGTTCAGCCTCTCCCTATAGCTCAAATCCTCCAACCCTGGCAAAATCCTTGTAAATGCTTTCTGAACCCTTTCAAATCCTGGAGTAGGTCGTGAATTCAAAGGTTGAGAGAGGTACCAGTTGACCATAGTTGACAAGTGAAGCCAAGCTGACTATGTGCAATGATTTGGTCTATTCCCATTTAAAACACAGACTAAACTGAACCAATTTAGTGTCCAGTGATGTCACTGGTCATGCAAAAAGTGAGGACTGCAGATGCTGGAGATCAGAGTTGAGAGTGTGTTGCTGGAAAAGCGCAGCAGGTCAGGCAGCATCCAAGGAGCAGGAGAATCAATGTTTTGGGCAAAAGCCCTTCATCAGGAATGAAGTGGTCACTGGTGGTGCACTTCAGTGCTTCTCATAACCAGCCTTAATGAAGAAGGGCTTATGCCCGAAACGTCGATTTTCCTGCTCCTTGGATGCTGCCTGACCTGCTGCGCTTTTCCAGCAACACATTTTTAAGCTCTGATCCCCAGCATCTGCAGTCCTCGCTTTCTCCTACCGGCACCAGGTCAGAGCTTTGGATCTGGGCTAGAGTCAGACTGAACGTACACTTGAAACGTCGGAAACCAGCTTTGGTAGAACATCATGATCACTCACACTCTGCCTCTCCAGCCCGTGAGGGCTGCAGACATAGAAAAACACCCAATGGCATTACCTCAGTGGGAGAAGCTGTGAGACGTACAAGCTGGGTTCACGTGTAAGGCGAATTACCTACGCGTAGCCATGGTGACGCAAAATTGTGATAATATGGGAATCACAACCGTTCATCGCCAACAAATGATCCATCCTGGAGAAAAGGCACATTCTTTCTAATATATACAGAATTGAAAAGTTTTCTCTTGAATTTAGTTCAATGTGAAGTCACCACCTATTACTCTTTGTTCCCTTGCTGGGCAGAGGGCAGAGACCTACAGGATCGTAATACGGCATTTCCTGTAACTGATGGTCTGCTGCAGATAGATTTAGATTGAACGTGCTCCCAGTGCTTCAATGACATTGTAATGTCACCAGTCATAGTTCTGGAGTTTAACCCTGACCTCTAAGGAGCTATTCTGGCATGCTCGGTGATGGGATTTAGAGCCAGCAAACCCTGGAAAGCATTTCTGAACTGAGAAAGATCGCCACTACCGCAAACGTGAGGTGTGACCAGAAGGATCAGGAGTTTGCCTGCAGATCCATCAGTAGTTGTTACTATTGTAGATTCCAGCCCAGAACTGACAAAGGACTTACATCTAGAATGCCTTTCCACACACACTTGCTTCTGAAAGACTGTCAATGTAGGATTGACCTGGAGGTCAATGAGTACTAAGTGACGACCATGACTAATCCCAAGTGAAAACTCAGATGGACATTGAGGCAAAATCAAAATGCTGCAGCTTCTAGGAATCTGAAAGTCAGGTCAGACAGTGTTCGTACAGAGAGAAACGGAATTAACATTTCGAGAAATGAAGGGTGCGCGATAGACCCGTAACAAACCAAACCCAGAAATTGTTGGAGAAACTCAGCAGGTCTGGCAGCATCTGTGGAGAAACGCAGAGTTCATGTTTTGAGCCCATTGACCCTTCTTCAGAACTGAACTGAAATTAAATGGATTTGAAATGTTAACTAGTGTTTGGCTCTGCAGATGCTGCCTGACCTGCTAAGTAGGAAGGATACTGCGAAATGTGAAAGGGTTCAGAACAGATTTACAAGGATGTTGCCAGGGTTGGAGGGTTTGAGGTATAGGGAGAGGCTGGATGGGCTGGGGCTGTTTTCCCTGGAGTGTCAGCGGCTGAGGGGTGTCTTTATAGATGGTTATAAAATCATGAGGGGCATGGATAGGATAAATAGCCAAGGTCTTTTCCCCAGGGTAGTGGAGTCCAAAACTAGAGGGCATAGCTTTAAGGTGGGAAGAGAAAGATTTCAAAGGGACCTAAGGGACAACTTTTTCACACAGAGGGTGGTGCGTGTATGGAATGAGCTGCCAGAGGAAGTGGTGGAGGCTGGTACAATTACAACATTTAAAAGGCATCTGGATGGGTATATGAATAGGAAGGGTTCAAAGTGATATGGGCCAAATGCTGGCAAATGGGACTAGATTAGTTTAGGATATCTGGTCGGCATGGACGAGTTGGACTGAAGGGTCTGTTTCTGTGCTGTACGTCTCTATGACTCTGTTAGAACAGACTGAGTTGGTTTTATTTAAACACTTAAGGGGGAAATTTCCCATGTTTGGCCGAGTGTTAAGTTCAGGAGAATCTGATGCAAGTTTTCCCTCAGGGAGCTCTGGGGACTATATTCCTGCGGTTGTCCACTGCTCGCTGCGTGTATTAAGGTTCAGGCTAGCGTGCAGCGGCGGCAGAGTGCTCTCTGGTGATGGGCATTGTGGGATCTCTATGCCCTGGGGTGGCTGTGTGTAAACACCAGGATGCACACCATCTCAAAGACTGCAAGCCCAGAACTGCCCTTAATGTGTTGCTGTGCAACTCCCGATGAGAGAGGCACATTGGTACCAGCGCTACAGAAACATGGAGGTCCTCACAGAGAGAAGGAAAGATAGGGGAGACCATTGCAGGAGATGCTGTTGGCCTGGACTATAGGAGCAGAGCATATTGACTGTTGGAGAATACAATGAGACCCTGATTCTGCGTGCTCTCTCACACTCGCTCTAGCTCCACCATCGCACCCACCTCTCACCAAGGCCAGTGGCCTGCCCCTCTCAATATTGCCTGCAGCACCATCACTCTCTCTCACCCCATTCCCCTCAGATGCCTGATAAAGGCAAAATACTGCAGATGCTGGAAATCTGAAACGAGCTCAGAGAATGCTGGAGAAACTCAGCAGCTCATTCCTAGAAATGTTTTGGATGTGACTATCAGAGGCATGGTTAGTAAGTTTACAGACAGCACCAAAATAGGTGAGTTGGCAGACAGTGATTACCAGATTCCCTACAGTGTGGAAACAGGCCCTTCGGCCCAACAAGCCCACACCGACCCTCTGATGAGTAACCCACCCAGACCCATTCCCCTCTGACTAATGTACCTAACACTACGGGCAATTTAGCCTGGCCAATGCACCTAACCTGCACATCTTTGGACTGTGGGAGGAAACCGGAGCACCCGGAGGAAACCCACGCAGATACGGGGAGAATGTGCAAACTCCACACAGACAGTCGCCCGAGGCGGGAATTGAACCCGGGTCTCTGGCGCTGTGAGGCAGCAGAGTGAAGAACTTTCAGAGTACAATGAGACCTTGATCAGATGGGCCATGGATTGGGGAATGGGTCTGGTGGGTTGCTCTTTAACTAAGGGAGGAAATGACCTAGTGAACTGTTAATTCTGAGAGGGGGAAGATTTAAAAGAGACCTAAGAGGCAACGTTTTCACATAGAGGGTGGTACATGTATGGAATGAGCTGCCAGAGGAAGTGGTGGAGGCTGGTACAATTGCAAACATTTGTAAGGCACCTGGTTGGGTGTATGAACAAGGAGGGTCCAGAGGGATAGGGGCCAAATGCTGACAAGTGGGACTAGGTCACATTGGGATGTCTGAAGGGTGCAGACCAGTTGGATATCACTCTATGACTCTGTGTAAGGCAGCACTTTGTGCGGGGAAATACAGAGTGAACCTTTCCAGTCTGATATGATTGATCTTCAGACCGTTCTAACAGAACATTGACTCTGTTTCTCTCACCACAGATGGTGCCAGACCAGCTGAGCTCGTCCAGCTCTCTCTGGGTTTGTTTTCCCTCATGCTACTAACCTTGCCTGCTCTCTACACTTCCTCCTCACTCACTCACTCACTCACTCTCTCATACACCCACTCACTCACTCACCAACTCACACACCCACTCACTCACTCATACACTCACCAACTCACTCACTCACTCATACACTCACTCACTCACCAACTCACTCACTCATACACTCACTCACCAACTCACTCACTCACTCATACACTCACTCACCAACTCACTCACTCACTCATACACTCACTCACTCACCAACTCACTCACTCATACACTCACTCACTCACCAACTCACTCACTCATACACTCACTCACTCACCAACTCACTCACTCACTCATACACTCACTCACTCACCAACTCACTCACTCATACACTCACTCACTCACCAACTCACTCACTCATACACTCACTCACTCACCAACTCACTCACTCACTCATACACTCACTCACTCACCAACTCACTCACTCATACACTCACTCACCAACTCACTCACTCATACACTCACTCACTCACCAACTCACTCACTCACATACACTCACTCACCAACTCACTCACTCACTCATACACTCACTCACTCACCAACTCACTCACTCATACACCCACTCACTCACCAACTCACTCACTCATACACTCACCCACTCACCAACTCAATCACTCATACACTCACTCACCAACTCACTCACTCACTCATACACTCACTCACTCACCAACTCACTCACTCACTCATACACTCACTCACCAACTCACTCACTCACTCATACACTCACTCACTCACCAACTCACTCACTCACTCATACACTCACTCACCAACTCACTCACTCACATACACTCACTCACCAACTCACTCACTCACTCATACACTCACTCACTCACCAACTCACTCACTCATACACCCACTCACTCACCAACTCACTCACTCATACACTCACTCACTCACCAACTCACTCACTCATACACTCACTCACTCACCAACTCACTCACTCACTCATACACTCACTCACCAACTCACTCACTCACTCATACACTCACTCACTCACCAACTCACTCACTCACTCATACACTCACTCACCAACTCACTCACTCACTCATACACTCACTCACTCACCAACTCACTCACTCATACACTCACTCACTCACCAACTCACTCACTCATACACTCACTCACTCACCAACTCACTCACTCACTCATACACTCACTCACTCACCAACTCACTCACTCACTCATACACTCACTCACCAACTCACTCACTCACTCATACACTCACTCACCAACTCACTCACTCACTCATACACTCACTCACTCACCAACTCACTTACTCACTCATACACTCACTCACTCACCAACTCACTCACTCACTCATACACTCACTCACTCACCAACTCACTCACTCACTCATACACTCACTCACTCACCAACTCACACACCCACTCACTCATACACTCACTCACTCACCAATTCACTCACTCACTCATACGCTCACTCACTCACCAACTCACTCACTCACTCATACACTCACTCACTCACCAACTCACTCACTCACTCATACACTCACTCACTCACCAACTCACACACCCACTCACTCACTCATACAATCACTTACTCACCAACTCACTCACTCACTCATACGCTCACTCACTCACCAACTCACACACTCACTCACTCACTCATACACTCATTTTCTCGTCAACTCACTCACTCACTCATACACTCATTTTCTCACCAACTCACTCACTCAAAAACCCACTCACTCACACACCCACTCACTCACTCATACATACACTCACTCATTCACCCCCTCACTCTCTCACTCACTCACTCACCAACTCACTCACCCACTCCCTCATTCCCTTGTTCACTCACTCGGGATACCTCGCCCACGTTTCCATCCTCCTGCACCAAAGTTAACCACTAACCACTGAGCCACCCCTTTCCATCTGCTCCAATCCCTCTCTCAGAGCCACCAGCAGCAACCTGCCTCCTGCCCCAGCTCGGGCACCTATGCCCGCCCCTCTCCCGCCACTGCCTGAGTGCTCTGTCGACAGTAGGGTCAGCATTAGCAGGTTTGTGTGAGCACCTCACTATCCCCTCTCCACAGCTAGCAAAGGAAGGATTAGCCCGTTCCTTCCGACAGTGCACTCCAGGCTCCTACATTCTCAGTGTGAAAAACCTCCCTCGCACATCTCCCTTAAACATTTCCCCTCTCACCTTGAACCTGTACCCCCTTGTAATTGAAACTTCAACCCAGGGGAACAACCTCTGACTATCCACCCTATCTATGCCTGCCATATTATTGTAGACCTCGATCAGGGCTCCTCTCAGCTGCCATCTTTCCAGTGAAAACCATCTTTGTCTTTTTAACCTTTCCTCATAGCCAATACTCTCGAGACCAGGCAACATCCTGGTGATCCTTCTCTGCACTCTCTCCAAAGTTTCCACGTCCTTCTGGTAGTGTGGTGACCAGAACTGCACACAATACCCCAAATGCGGCCTAACAAGGGTTTTATACAGCTGCAACATGGCTTGCCAACTCTTGTACTCCATGCCCCTGGCCAATGTAGACAAGCATGCCATCTGCCTTCGTAATCTGTGTTGCTAATTTTAGGGAACGGTGGACCTGCACACCCAGATCTGTCTGTTAATGTTTCTCAGGGTTTTGCCATTTCCAGTATAATTCACACCTAAATTTGACATTGTGAGAGAGAGAGAGAGAGAGAGAGAGACAGAAAGAGAGCAGAAGTAACTTTTAGAGTGGAGCGACCCTGGATCAGAACAGAATTTCTGTTTTTGTGTTTGATTGTGTCAGAACCGTTACCACCTCCCTCCAGCCATAATACAATAGTTTAATCACATTGAGCAGACTGGCACACACTGGGCTCGATAAACTATTTGCTGAGTCATCATTCCGGGTACTTTGACCAAGCAAGACATCAAAAGAGAAGCATCAGAAAATCCCTGTCTGTCTCTCTCAGTCTGCCTGTCTCCCCTCAGTCTGCCTGTCTCCCCTCAGTACAGATTGGAAACTGGTTACACACACAAGCCTTTTCTCTGCAGTGTTCAATTGGATCACACTATATGATGCAAAACTAATATTTGTTTTCTAGCACAAACTGACAAGGTACACATTTGAATAAATGCAACAGTGTGTTTCAGACATCCTGCTGCTTGCATTCCCTGATGGATCAAGCTTAGAATAGCGCATTTAATTAAGTGAATAATTTATGTAGTGCCTGGTAAATGGACCCAGCAGCTAAAGATCTTTCTATCAGTTACAAAGCAACATGAATGTGGCTTCCTCTTCCTGAAACTGTAGCTGGACCACATCGGGTTATAATAAGAAAGTTCCATTTTCTTATGTTTGGCGTGAAGGGAGGAAGTATCATGTTCTCCTGTTTCTTGGCAGGAGGAATGATGGTGTGGGAGTTTGGTCATTTTCTCTTTCTCTCAACAGGGAGACGTGGATACAGATATGAAGCCAGAAAGCCTGATTTCAATTTCTAATGAAGGCGTATTTAAGAACCGTGCCGCGTCTCCTGGTGCGTTTGGCCTCATAGATGGTTTTAGCTGGATATTTTCCTCAGCCGATCCCTCCTGGCAGACGACTGAAAGTGAGGAGTCTCTGGGCTGTTCATGATTGTTCCTACCTTGGTGGCCCTGTCACCACCTCGCCACCACCCCTCCCCACCCCCACCCCCACCCCCACCAATGTGCCATCAAACTTCCAATTACTTCTGTTTCAAATATTCCAAGTCAGAAGTCACACAGCTACAGGTTATAGTCCAATTTGATTTCAAATAAGCCTGTCAGACTATAACCTGGTGTCATGTGACTTTCTCACATTGGCCACCCCAATCCAAGACCGCCACCTCAACATCATAAAGTACTGAAGTCACTGCCATTCCAGGGCGAGATTTCCAAGACCTGCCATCTTCTGAGGGAAGACCTTCTCCTCATCTCTGAGGGGTGACCCCTTATGTTTGAAACAGTGCGCCCACAACCTCTCCACCTCCACCTTGCCTCGACCCCTCGCGACCGTACAAAACCTCGGCTGAGAAAGCACCTGCCAAGCGCCGGCTGTGGCAGGTTTCCTGGAAGGTTCCTCTCCGTGAGATGGTTTCTCACGCTTTCTTTCCCGGTGCCCGCCTCATGGTGCCCCGCTTGTCCTCCCGCTTACCACTGGAGGGTGCCAAATGCGGGACCTCCCAGGTTTCCTGGCGCTGGCTGCCAACTCCAAAGGTGCACCTGATCAAGCCTGAAGAGGTTTATTTGCCCCAGAAGATAATGGACACCTTAGTTTGCCAATGGGGACCTAGTGGATGATGAGGGTGATGACTGCAGCGGTTGCTCCATTGAGCGTGCCCCAAGATGCTGGTACCTCATGGAGGTTTGTAGGAATACCAAGCACCCAGCTCTTTCTTTCATGTTGGAAATTGTCGCTGCCCAGTTTCTGCCCAACAGCTGGGAGAATGGGAAACTATAACGATGAGGCATCGCGGTGTAAAAGTGAGGATGTCAATGGATGCCAATGAGTTTGTCACTACTCGCTAGAGAGAATCCTGTATTACCCTTCAACCCTTGCATTGGAAATGAGATATTTTGCTCCTCACATGAATCTCCCAGCTTTCTCACCAGCTTTCAGGAGCTGGGAAGATCCTGCCCTCCAATCAAATCATTTCCTACTTTCCTGTGGATGTAAATCTAGTCTGTTAAACTCTTCCTGATGAAGGGCTTATGCCCGAAACGTCGATTCTCCTGCTCATCGGATGCTGCCTGACCTGCTGTGCTTTTCCACACTCTTGACTCTGATCTCCAGCATCTTCAGTCCCCACTTTCTCCCTGTTAAACTTTTCCCCGCAGGACAACTTAGCTTTTTCCAGGTATGAGACCAGTAAACCTTCTCGGAAATGCTTCCAACACATTTATTTCCTTTCTTAAGGAAGTGACTACTACTGTACACAGTATTCCAGATATGCTGTCAGCAGTGCGCAGGCATAACCTTCCTCGTTTTGGATTCAATACCTCTTGCAATGAACAATTACCACTCCCTTTCGCTTCCCTTATTACCTACTGCACCTGCATAGCAACCTTTTGAGTCAAATTGCTGGAGAAGCTCAGTAGGTCTGGCAGCATCTGTGGAGAGAAATCAGAGCTAAGGTTCTTGTTCTGAAAAAGGGCCATTAAACCCAAGATGTTAACACTGACTTCTCTCCACAGACCCGCTGAGCTTTTCCAGCAATTTCTGTTTTTGTTTCTATTTTCCAGTACCCACAGTTGCAGTGTCGTACAGCAAGGCAATAGACCCTTCAGTCAGACTAGCCCTTTGGCTTTTTAGTTTAACCTTTTGAATGTCATACACAAGGATACCCAAGTTTCTCCATCTTGGAGCTCTGCAATCTCGCCACACTTAAATAATATGCTTCTCTCTTGTTTTGTTAAACTTTCCTGCCAGAATTTCAGATAATTTCAGATTTCCTTCCATTCCACTCCACTTGTCAAACAGCCATTTGTGCATCTCCACGGCTGGCTCTTTCATGACGAGGGTCATGGCCAATAAAGTCCCCTGTGAGAGCCTCAGCCTGAAGCTGAGCTTCCTTCAGCTCTCCCTCCCACTTCCCCCAAGCAGGTCCTGGGCCTCCTCCACTGCCAAATCCTGGAGGAAGAATGCCTCATCTTCCACCTTGGGACCCTCCAACCCCACGGCATCATTGTGGATTTCACCAGTTTCCTCATTTCCCCTCCCCCCACCCTATCCCAGATCCAACTTTCCAACTTGGCCCAGCCCTCATGACCTGTCCTACCAGCCAATCTTCCTTCCCACCTATCTGTTCTACCCTCCTCTCTGACCTATCACCATTACTTCCATTTCCATCCACCTATTGCACTCTCAGTTACCTTCCCCCCAGCCCCACACCCCCACCCATTTATCTCTCAGCCCCCTTGCCCCACACACATTCCTGATGAAGAGCTTATGTTCGAAACGTCAATTCTCCTGCTCCTCGGATGCTGCCTGACCTGCTGTGCTTTTCCAGCGCCACCCGTTTTGACTCTGTGCTCCAGTGTTGACCAAGCAGCCGCTGAATGGATGGTTGGTTCTCTGAAGATGAGTTCCATCACCCAGACCCCTCATGAGGAGCTCTCCCCCATACTCTCTGACAGCGTCTCCAGGACAGTGAAGGATTGCTGCACTCTGTACAACCTAGTTCAATGTTGATAAATGTGAACTCATCCATTTTGGTACGAGTAACATTAAAAAGGACTATTATTTGAATGATAAGAAATTGCAGCACGCTGCTGTGCAGAGGAATCTGTGTGTCCTTGTGCATGAATCGCAGAAGGTTGCTTTGCAAGTACAACAGGTAATTAAGGAGGCAAATGGAATTCATTGCTAAAGGGATTGAGTTTAAAAGCAGAGAGTTATGTTGCAGCTGTACAGGGTCCTGGTGAGGCCACACTTGGATTACTGTGTACAGTTTTGGTCTCTTACTTGAGAAAGGACGTACTGGCACTGGAGGGGGTGGGGAGGGGGTTCACTGGGTTGATTCCAGAGTTAAGGGAGTTGGCTTATGAGGAGAGACTGAGTAGACTGGGATTATATTCATTGGAATTTAGAAGAATGAGGGGGGATCATACAGATACATATAAAATTATGAAAGGAATAGATAAGATAGAAGCAGGGAGGAGGAGAACTAATGGGCTCAACCTCAAAATAAAGGGAAGAAGAATTTAGGACTGAATTCCAAAGGGATGTGGAATTCCCAGTGAAGTAGTCGAGGCTAAAATGTTTTTAAAGCTAAAATAGTTAATGTTTTGAACAGTGAAGGGTTACGGTGAGAGGGTGGGTAGATGGACCGGAGGTCATGAATAGGTCAGACACCAATGAGCCAGATGCCCTACTCCTGCTCCTAGTTCTTATGTTGTTATGTTTCTGTGAGAACAGAGAAGAGGGGGAGATGGACCAGCCGTAGACTTCCTCCGGTGAGGAATGAGGGGAGTCTCATGGAGATGCTGAGGGAGAATGCACCGATGCTGAGGAAATCAGGCCTACAGTTAGGCCTGAGAGAATCTGACAGCAACTTTGATCTGGCTTCCTGTGGAATACACAGACACTCAGAAGTAATAAACCACTGTGATTCTGAAACCTTCCTGCCCCTTGAGCAAGGAAACCAGGAAGCAGGAGGAGGCCATCTGGCTCTTCGAACCCGCTATGCTATTCGATATGAGCTTGGGCTGCTCCTCAATCTCGCTGCTTCGAGGGATGAGGGGGGGACCAGGTGCCTTGGATCTGCAGACATGCAGGAGATCATCCGTGGGCTGGAGGTCTCTGGGCCTTGTGTCATCACCCCAGGCCCCTCAGAAACCCTCCCAGTGAATGACCCATAGATAGAGAAGCAGATTGTATGTCTAACTGCCTGGCTACAGATACCCACTCAACTCAGGCCATGGGTATAGCCATGCCATGCTCCCTCACCAGTACCCACAACCTTAGACAGACTACAATGTGAATCTGATCTCTAGCATCTCTGCACAAATCTTCCCCTGCCAGTGCCTGCACCTCCCTCAGCTCATTTCATGGTGTTTGTTAGCTGTAACAAACCCTGAGAGAGCTGGAGGAGCTCAGCAGGTCAGGCAGCATCTTTGGAGAGAGAGAAATATTAACATTTGGGGTACAGTATGACCCTTCTTCAGTACTGGACCCAGCTAGAGTTGATCAACCTGCGATGACATACTTCTGGAGTAAGGCAGGACTTGAATCTGAACCCTGTGGTCCAGTGGTTGGGACATTACCACAAAAGCCTGAAGCCAATTGGCCAGGGCCCTGAGTTACCATCCCTGTGATATCCCTGAGACTATCGTTACCCCACTGATTTAACAGTGTTTTCATTTTCAGACACAGTTTGCCTGCTGGATAGAACTGCAGGAATATATTACTGTGCCAACACTGGATCTTCTACTCCAGCCAGCTGGGCATCTGTACCTTAGGAGGGGCATATCTGCCCTTGAGGATTCATTAAGCTGGTTCCTGGTGTAAGGAAGGCATACAATGAAGAGACATTGAATAGATCAGCTCTGTATTCCCATGGGATGTAGAACAATCGGGTAATTATTGCAGGGTTTGAGAGGGGAAGTGCCTGGAAACCTGGAACATGGGGACACAGTCAGAGAGTGAGGGTATGGGGGAGCCATGTTGGACTGGGGGTGGACAAAGTTAAAAAACACCAGGTTATAGTCCAACAGGTTTATTTGGAAGTACTAGCTTTCGGAGCGCTGCTCCTTCATCAGGTAGCTAGTGGGACACGATCATAAGACACAGAATTTATAGCAAAAGATCACAGTTTCATACAAATGATGCAATATATTGAACAAACCTAGATTGCTGTTAAGTCATTCAGCTTTCAGGATGGGTTACAGGCTTCTGATCATTAATATGTAAATCTGATCATTAATATGTAAATCCCAGAACTTCTTTCAAGTCACATTCCCGGGATGACTTAAGGTTTTATAACCAAAGGTGACATCTCAGCTCAGATAATGCATTAAAGGCGTGAGTCTGTCTGTGACTCAATCTTGAGTCAGACCGGTTCTATTTCCAAAGTAGAAATTTATAAAATGTTTTGGATAGACTGCCTGCATTAACAGCCAGCAGGTTGTGTGCTTTTTGAACAAACTAGAATGTATCTCCAATCACAAATCGGAAAATGCAAGTTCACCCCCATAGATTTATACGTGTGTATGTGTGTGTATGTGTGTGTGTGCATGTGAGGGAAAGAGAGAGTGAGTGTGGGAGACTGTGCGAGTGTGAGTGTGTGTATTTGGGTGTGTGCATGTGAGTGTGTGTGTGTGCTTGGTATATATTAATGAATCGAAACCTGCAGCCCATTCTCCAAGACTTAACAGCATTCTAGATCTGTTCCAAACATGGTATCAGTTGCGTGACACTATAATCTTGTGCTATAATCCACTATAATCATGTGTCCCATGAACCTACCCAACTAGCTGCCCAACAAAACAGCAGTGCTCCTAAAGTTAGTGCTTCCAAATAAACCTGTTGGATTTTAACCTGGCATTGGGAGAATAAGGAGACAGCCATTCTGCACCGTGAGAAGGGGAAATGACTTCACTCAGAGCTGATGCCAAGCTTTGGAACCCCACGGTGGCTCAGTGGTTAGCAATGCTGCCTCACAACACCAGGGACCTGGGTTCGATTCCAACCTCAGGCGACAGTCTGTGTGGAGTTTGCACATTCTCCCCGGGTCTGCGTGGGTTTCCTCCGGGTTCTCCGGTTTCCTCCACAGTCCAAAGATGTGCAGGTGAGGTGAATTGGCCACGCTAAATTGTCCACAGTGTTAGGTGCATTAGTCAAAGGGAAATGGGTCTGGCTGGGTTACTCGTGGAAGGGTCGGTGTGGAGTTGATGGACCGAATGGCCTGTCCCCACACTGTAGGGAATCTAATCTAATGGAGGGAAATTAATCAAAGAGATTTAGATGCTCAGGCATTAAGGACATGAAAGGTGATAGACCTCTCACTGAGAACGGCTGAGGATGAAGGAGACAATTGATTTCTTGGTAAAAGGTGGAATAGACTCAGAGTCCCCCAGCTACCTCCAGCTCCAATGTCACTGTGTTGGTTATCAGTAACACAGAGACTGAGTGCCTGTCCTTCCGAGCTTTCCAGAGATATTATTACTGACATTTCAATCTGGAATGAAGCATTGATAATGGTGAGCGATAAGATTTGAAGGGTCATCTGCAGCTACCAGGGTATCTCAACGTAGGAGCACTTTGAATACATGAAATTCCGCTGTTAACAAGGAAAAAAGATGTCCTTTTTCACTCCACTTGCAAATAGAAAGATTGTGAGCTTTAGAAATTTTGGCAGTATGTGAAAGAAGTGTGAATTTATTCAGTGGAGGCTCCCTGATCTCCCTCTGTAACTCTAACCCCCCTCTGTAACTCTAACCCCCCCTGTAACTCTAACCCCCCTCTGTAACTCTAACCCCCCTCTGTAACTCTAACCTCTGTCTGTAACTCTAACCCCCTTCTGTAACTCTAACCCCCCTCTGTAACTCTAACCTCCCTCTGTAACTCTAACCCCTCCCCGTAACTCTAACCTCCCACTGTCACTCTAACCTCCCCCTCTGTAACTCTAACCTCCCCCTCTGTAACTCTAACCCCCCTCTGTAACTCTAACCCCCCTCTGTAACTCTAACCTCCCTCTGTAACTCTAACCCCCCTCCGTAACTCTAACCTCTCCTCTGTAACTCTAACCTCCCTCTGTAACTCTAACCCCCCTCTGTAACTCTAACCCCCGTCTGTAACTCTAACCTCCCTCTGTAACTCTAACCCCCCTCTGTAACTCTAACCCCCCCTCTGTAACTCTAACCCCCCTGTGTAACTCTAACCCCCCTCTGTAACTCTAACCACCCTCTGTAACTCTAACCCCCCTCTGTAACTCTAAACTCCCCCTGTAACTCTAAACCCCCTCTGTAACTCTAACCACCCTCTGTAACTCTAACCACCCTCTGTAACTCTAACCCCCCTCTGTAACTCTAAACTCCCCCGTAACTCTCACCCCTCTCTGTAACTCTAACCTCCCTCTGTAACTCTAAACCCCCCTCTGTAACTCTAACCCCACTCTGTAACTCTAACCCCCCTCTGTAACTCTAACCCCCTCTATAAATCTAACCCCCCTCTGTAACTCTAACCCTCCTCTGTAACTCTAACCCCTCTCTGTAACTCTAAACCCCCCTCTGTAACTCTAAACCCCCCTCTGTAACTCTAACACCCCCTCAGTATCTCTAACCCCACTCTGTAACTCTAACCCCCCTCTGTAACTCTAACCCCCCTCTGTAACTCTAACCCCGCTCTGTAACTCTAAACCCCCCTCTGTAACACTAAACCCCCCTCTGTAACTCTAAACCCCCCTCTGTAACTCTAACCCCACTCTGTAACTCTAACCCCCCTCTGTAACTCTAAACCCCCCTCTGTAACTCTAACCTCTGTCTGTAACTCGAACCCCCCTCTGTAACTCTAACCCCCCTCTGTAACTCTAAACTCCCCCTGTAACTCTCACCCCTCTCTGTAACTCTAACCTCCCTCTGTAACTCTAAACCCCCCTCTGTAACTCTAACCTCCCTCTGTAACTCTAAACACCCCTCTGTAACTCTGACCCCCCTCTGTAACTCTAACCACCCTCTGTAACTCTAAACCCCCTCTGTAACTCTAACCCCCCTCTGTAACTCTAACCTCCCTCTGTAACTCTAACCCCCCTCCGTAACTCTAATCTCTCCTCTGTAACTCTAACCTCCCTCTGTAACTCTAACCCCCCTCTGTAACTCTAACCCCCGTCTGTAACTCTAACCTCCCTCTGTAACTCTAACCCCCCTCTGTAACTCTAACCCCCCCTCTGTAACTCTAACCCCCCTGTGTAACTCTAACCCCCCTCTGTAACTCTAACCACCCTCTGTAACTCTAACCCCCCTCTGTAACTCTAAACTCCCCCTGTAACTCTAAACCCCCTCTGTAACTCTAACCCCCCTCTGTAACTCTAACCACCCTCTGTAACTCTAACCCCCCTCTGTAACTCTAAACTCCCCCTGTAACTCTCACCCCTCTCTGTAACTCTAACCTCCCTCTGTAACTCTAAACCCCCCTCTGTAACTCTAACCCCACTCTGTAACTCTAACCCCCCTCTGTAACTCTAACCCCCTCTATAAATCTAACCCCCCTCTGTAACTCTAACCCCCCTCTGTAACTCTAACCCCTCTCTGTAACTCTAAACCCCCCTCTGTAACTCTAAACCCCCCTCTGTAACTCTAACACCCCCTCAGTATCTCTAACCCCACTCTGTAACTCTAACCCCCCTCTGTAACTCTAACCCCCCTCTGTAACTCTAACCCCGCTCTGTAACTCTAAACCCCCCTCTGTAACACTAAACCCCCCTCTGTAACTCTAAACCCCCCCCCCTGTAACTCTAACCCCTCTCTGTAACTCTAAACCCCCCTCTGTAACTCTAACCCCACTCTGTAACTCTAACCGCCCTCTGTAACTCTAAACCCCCCTCTGTAACTCTAACCTCTGTCTGTAACTCTAACCCCTCTCTGTAACTCTAACCACCCTCTGTAACTCTAAACCCCCTCTGTAACTCTAACCCCCCTCTGTAACTCTAACCACCCTCTGTAACTCAAACCCCCCTCTGTAACTCTAAACTCCCCCTGTAACTCTAAACCCCTCTCTGTAACTCTAACCCCACTCTGTAACTGTAACCCCCCTCTGTAACTCTAAACCCCCCTCTGTAACTCTAACCTCTGTCTGTAACTCTAACCCCCCTCTGTAACTCTAACCACCCTCTGTAACTCTAAACCCCCTCCGTAACTCTAACCCCCTCTGTAACTCTAACCACCCTCTGTAAGTCAAACCCCCCTCTGTAACTCTAAACTCCCCCTGTAACTCTAAACCCCCCTCTGTAACTCTAAACCCCCCTCAGTAACTCTAACACCCCCTCAGTATCTCTAACCCCACTCTGTAACTCCAACCCCCCTCTGTAACTCTAACCCCCCTCTGTAACTCTAACCCCGCTCTGTAACTCTAAACCCCCCTCTGTAACACTAAACCCCCCTCTGTAACTCTAAACCCCCCTCTGTAACTCTAACCCCCCTCTGTAACTCTAAACCCCCCCCTGTAACTCTAACCCCTCTCTGTAACTCTAAACCCCCCTCTGTAACTCTAACCCCACTCTGTAACTCTAACCCCCCTCTGTAACTCTAAACCCCACTCTGTAACTCTAACCTCTGTCTGTAACTCTAACCCCCCTCGGTAACTCTAACCACCCTCTGTAACTCTAAACCCCCTCTGTAACTCTAACCCCCCTCTGTAACTCTAACCACCCTCTGTAACTCAAACCCCCCTCTGTAACTCTAAACTCCCCCTGTAACTCTAAACCCCTCTCTGTAACTCTAACCTCCCTCTGTAACTCTAAACCCCCCTCTGTAACTCTAACCCCACTCTGTAACTCTAACCCCCCTGTGTAACTCTAACCCCCTCTATAAATCTAACCCCTCTCTGTAACTCTAAACCCCCCCTCTGTAACTCTAAACCCCCCTCTGTAACTCTAACACCCCCTCAGTATCTCGAACCCCACTCTGTAACTCTAACCCCCCTCTGTAACTCTAACCCCGCTCTGTAACTCTAAACCCCCCTCTGTAACACTAAACCCCCCTCTGTAACTCTAAACCCCCCCCCTGTAACTCTAACCCCCCTCTGTAACTCTAAGCCCCCCTCTGTAACTCTAACCCCTCTCTGTAACTCTAACCCCACTCTGTAACTCTAACCCCCCTCTGTAACTCGAACCCCCCTGTGTAAATCTAACACCCCCTCTGTAACTCTAACCCCCCTCTGTAACTCTAACCCCCCTCTGTAACTCTAACCACCCTCTGTAACTCAAACCCCCCTCTGTAACTCTAAACTCCCCCTGTAACTCTAAACCCCTCTCTGTAACTCTAACCTCCCTCTGTAACTCTAAACCCCCCTCTGTAACTCTAACCCCACTCTGTAACTCTAACCCCCCTGTGTAACTCTAACCCCCCTCTGTAACTCTAACCCCGCTCTGTAACTCTAAACCCCCCTCTGTAACACTAAACCCCCCTCTGTAACTCTAAACCCCCCTCTGTAACTCTAACCCCACTCTGTAACTCTAACCCCCCTCTGTAACTCTAAACCCCCCTCTGTAACTCTAACCTCTGTCTGTAACTCGAACCCCCCTCTGTAACTCTAACCCCCCTCTGTAACTCTAAACCCCCCCTTTAACTCTCACCCCTCTCTGTAACTCTAACCTCCCTCTGTAACTCTAAACCCCCCTCTGTAACTCTAACCTCCCTCTGTAACTCTAAACCCCCCTCTGTAACTCTGACCCCCCTCTGTAACTCTAACCACCCTCTGTAACTCTAAACCCCCTCTGTAACTCTAACCCCCCTCTGTAACTCTAACCTCCCTCTGTAACTCTAACCCCCCTCCGTAACTCTAACCTCTCCTCTGTAACTCTAACCTCCCTCTGTAACTCTAACCCCCCTCTGTAACTCTAACCCCCGTCTGTAACTCTAACCTCCCTCTGTAACTCTAACCCCCCTCTGTAACTCTAACACCCCCTCTGTAACTCTAACCCTCCTGTGTAACTCTAACCCCCCTCTGTAACTCTAACCACCCTCTGTAACTCTAACCCCCCTCTGTAACTCTAAACTCCCCCTGTAACTCTAAACCCCCTCTGTAACTCTAACCCCCCTCTGTAACTCTAACCACCCTCTGTAACTCTAACCCCCCTCTGTAACTCTAAACTCCCCCTGTAACTCTCACCCCTCTCTGTAACTCTAACCTCCCTCTGTAACTCTAAACCCCCATCTGTAACTCTAACCCCACTCTGTAACTCTAACCCCCCTCTGTAACTCTAACCCCCTCTATAAATCTAACCCCCCTCTGTAACTCTAACCCCCCTCTGTAACTCTAACCCCTCTCTGTAACTCTAAACCCCCCTCTGTAACTCTAAACCCCCCTCTGTAACTCTAACACCCCCTCAGTATCTCTAACCCCACTCTGTAACTCTAACCCCCCTCTGTAACTCTAACCCCGCTCTGTAACTCTAAACCCCCCTCTGTAACACTAAACCCCCCTCTGTAACTCTAAACCCCCCCCTGTAACTCTAACCCCTCTCTGTAACTCTAAACCCCCCTCTGTAACTCTAACCCCACTCTGTAACTCTAACCCCCCTCTGTAACTCTAAACCCCCCTCTGTAACTCTAACCTCTGTCTGTAACTCTAACCCCCCTCTGTAACTCTAACCACCCTCTGTAACTCTAAACCCCCTCTGTAACTCTAACCCCCCTCTGTAACTCTAACCACCCTCTGTAACTCAAACCCCCCTCTGTAACTCTAAACTCCCCCTGTAACTCTAAACCCCTCTCTGTAACTCTAACCCCACTCTGTAACTCTAACCCCCCTCTGTAACTCTAAACCCCCCTCTGTAACTCTAACACCCCCTCAGTATCTCTAACCCCACTCTGTAACTCTAACCCCCCTCTGTAACTCTAACCCCCCTCTGTAACTCTAACCCCGCTCTGTAACTCTAAACCCCCCTCTGTAACACTAAACCCCCCTCTGTAACTCTAAACCCCCCTCTGTAACTCTAACCCCCCTCTGTAACTCTGAACCCCCCCCCTGTAACTCTAACCCCTCTCTGTAACTCTAAATCCCCCTCTGTAACTCTAACCCCACTCTGTAACTCTAACCCCCCTCTGTAACTCTAAACCCCCCTCTGTAACTCTAACCTCTGTCTGTAACTCTAACCCCCCTCTGTAACTCTAACCACCCTCTGTAACTCTAAACCCCCTCTGTAACTCTAACCCCCCTCTGTAACTCTAACCACCCTCTGTAACTCAAACCCCCCTCTGTAACTCTAAACTCCCCCTGTAACTCTAAACCCCTCTCTGTAACTCTAACCTCCCTCTGTAACTCTAAACCCCCCTCTGTAACTCTAACCCCCCTCTGTAACTCTAACCCCCCTGTGTAACTCTAACCCCCTCTATAAATCTAACCCCTCTCTGTAACTCTAAACCCCCCTCTGTAACTCTAAACCCCCCTCTGTAACTCTAACACCCCCTCAGTATCTCTAACCCCACTCTGTAACTCTAACCCCCCTCTGTAACTCTAACCCCGCTCTGTAACTCTAAACCCCCCTCTGTAACACTAAACCCCCCTCTGTAACTCTAAACCCCCGTCTGTAACTCTAACCCCCCTCTGTAACTCTAAACCCCCCCCCTGTAACTCTAACCCCCCTCTGTAACTCTAAACCCCCCTCTGTAACTCTAACCCCTCTCTGTAACTCTAACCCCACTCTGTAACTCTAACCCCCCTCTGTAACTCGAACCCCCCTGTGTAAATCTAACACCCCCTCTGTAACTCTAACCCCCCTCTGTAACTCTAACCTCCCTCTGTAACTCTAACCTCCCCCTCTGTAACTCTAACCCCCCTCTGTAACTCTAACCTCCCTCTGTAACTCTAACCCCCCTCTGTAACTCTAACCCCCCTCTGTAACTCTAAACCCCCCCCTGTAACTCTAACCCCCCTCTGTAACTCTAAACCCCCCCCCGCCCTGTAACTCTAACCCCCCTCTGTAACTCTAAACCCCCCTCTGTAACTCTAACCCCCCTCTGTAACTCTAACCCCACTGTGTAACACGAACCCCCCTGTGTAAATCTACCACCCCCTCTGTAACTCTAACCCCCCTCTGTAACTCTAACCTCCCTCTGTAACTCTAACACCCCTCTGTAACTCTAACCCCCCCCCCCCCCCGTAACTCTAACCCCCCTCTGTAACTCTAAACCCCCCTCTGTAACTCTAACCCCACTCTGTAACTCTAACCCCCCTCTGTAACACGAACCCCCCTGTGTAACTCTAACCCCCCTCTGTAAATCTAACACCCCCTCTGTAACTCTAACCCCCCTCTGTAACTCTAACCTCCCTCTGTAACTCTAACCCCCCTCTGTACCTCTAACCTCCCTCTGTAACTCTAACCTCCCTCTGTAACCCTAACCCCCCTCTGTAACTCTAACCCCCCTGTGTAAATCTAACACCCCCTCTGTAACTCTAAACCCCCCTCTGTAACTCTAACCCCACTCTGTAACTCTAACCCCCCTCTGTAACTCTAACCCCCCTGTGTAAATCTAACACCCCCTCTGTAACTCTAAACCCCCCTCTGTAACTCTAACCCCCCTATGTAACTCTAACCTCCCTCTGTAACTCTAACCCCCCCTCTGTAACTCTAACCTCCCTCTGTAACTCTAACCCCCCTCTGTAACTCTAACACCCCATCAGTAACTCCATCCTCCCTCTCTAACTCTATCACCCCCTCAGTAACTCTAACCCCCCCCTCTGTAACTCTAACCCCCCTCTGTAACTCTAACCCCCCTCTGTAACTCTACCCACGCTCTCTAACTCTAACCCCCGTCTGTAACTCTAACCCCTCTCTGTAAATCTAACGTCCCTCTGCAACTCTAAACTCCATCCGTAACTCCAATCCCCCTTAGTAACTCTAAACCCCCTCTTTAACTCTAACCCCCCTCAGTAACTCTAATCCCCCTCTATAACTCTAACCTCCTTCTGTAACTCTAACCCCCCCACTCTGTAACTCGAAACCCACTCTTTAATTCTAACCCCCCCCTCTGTAAGTCTAGCCCCCCTCTGTAACTCTAACTCCCCTCTGTAACTCTAATCCCCCCTCTGTAACTCTAACCCCCCCTCTGTAACTCTAACCCGCCCCCCCATCTCAGTAACTCTAACCCTCCTCTGTAACTCTAAACCCCCTCTGTAACTCTGACCCCCCTCTTTGACTCTAACCCCACCATAACTCTAACCCCCCCCTCTGCAACTCTAACCCCCCTCTTTGACTCTAACCTCTCACTGAAACTCTAACCCCCCCCCCCCCCCCCGGTGTAACTCTAACCCCCCCCCTGTAACTTAAACGCCCTCTCTGTAACTCTAACCCCTTCTGTAACTCTAAACCCCCCTGTAACTCTAAACCCCCTTCTGTAACTCTAACCCCCCTCTGTAACTCTAAACTACCCCTGTAACTCTAAACCCCCCATGTAACTCTAACCCCCCTCTGTAACTCTAAACCCCCCTGTAACTCTAAACTCCCTCTGTAACTCTAACACCCCTCTGTAACTCTAACCCCCCTCTGTAACTCTAACCTCCCTCTGTAACTCTAACCCCCCTCTGTAACTCTAACCTCCCTCTGTAACTCTAACCCCGCTCTGTAACTCTAAACCCCTCTCTGTAACTCTAACCCCCCTCTGTAACTCTAACCTCCCTCTGTAACTCTAACCCCCCTCTGTAACTCTAAACCCCCCCCTGTAACTCTAACCCCCCTCTGTAACTCTAAACCCCCCCCCCTGTAACTCTAACCCCCCTCTGTAACTCTAACCCCCCTCTGTAACTCTAAACCCCCCCTGTAACTCTAAACCCCCTCTGTAACTCTAAACCCCCCCCTGTAACTCTAACCCCCCTCTGTAACTCTATCCCTCCTCTGTAACTCTAAACCCCCCTCTGTAACTCTAACCCCACTCTGTAACTCTAACCCCCCTCTGTAACTCTAACCTCCCTCTGTAACTCTAACCTCCCTCTGTAACTCTAACCCCCCTGTGTAACTCTAACCCCCCTGTGTAAATCTAACCCCCCTGTGTAATTCTAACACCCCCTCTGTAACTCTAACCCCCCTCTGTAACTCTAACCTCCCTCTGTAACTCTAACCCCCTCTGTAACTCTAACCCCCCTGTGTAACTCTAACCCCCCTGTGTAAATCTAACACCCCCTCTGTAACTCTAACCCCCCTCTGTAACTCTAAACCCCCCTCTGTAACTCTAACCCCACTCTGTAACTCTAAACCCCCTCTGTAACTCTAACCCCCTTGTGTAAATCTAACGCCCCCACTGTAACTCTAAACCCCCCTCTGTAACTCTAACCCCCCTCTGTAACTCTAACCTCCCTCTGTAACTCTAACCCCCCCTCTGTAACTCTAACCTCCCTCTGTAACTCTAACCCCCCTCTGTAACTCTAACCTCCCTCTGTAACTCTAACCTCCCTCTGTAACTCTAACCCCCCTGTGTAACTCTAACCCCCCTGTGTAAATCTAACCCCCCTGTGTAATTCTAACACCCCCTCTGTAACTCTAACCCCCCTCTGTAACTCTAACCTCCCTCTGTAACCCTAACCCCCCTCTGTAACTCTAACCCCCCTGTGTAAATCTAACACCCCCTCTGTAACTCTAAACCCCCCTCTGTAACTCTAACCCCACTCTGTAACTCTAACCCCCCTCTGTAACTCTAACCCCCCTGTGTAAATCTAACACCCCCTCTGTAACTCTAAACCCCCCTCTGTAACTCTAACCCCCCTCTGTAACTCTAACCTCCCTCTGTAACTCTAACCCCCCCTCTGTAACTCTAACCTCCCTCTGTAACTCTAACCCCCCTCTGTAACTCTAACACCCCATCAGTAACTCCATCCTCCCTCTCTAACTCTATCACCCCCTCAGTAACTCTAACCCCCCCCTCTGTAACTCTAACCCCCCTCTGTAACTCTAACCCCCCTCTGTAACTCTACCCACACTCTCTAACTCTAACCCCCGTCTGTAACTCTAACCCCTCTCTGTAAATCTAACGTCCCTCTGCAACTCTAAACTCCATCCGTAACTCCAATCCCCCTTAGTAACTCTAAACCCCCTCTTTAACTCTAACCCCCCTCAGTAACTCTAATCCCCCTCTATAACTCTAACCTCCTTCTGTAACTCTAACCCCCCCACTCTGTAACTCGAAACCCACTCTTTAATTCTAACCCCCCCTCTGTAAGTCTAGCCCCCCTCTGGAACTCTAACCCCTCTCTGTAACTCTAACCCCACTCTGTAACTCTAACCCCCCTCTGTAACTCGAACCCCCCTGTGTAAATCTAACACCCCCTCTGTAACTCTAACCCCCCTCTGTAACTCTAACCTCCCTCTGTAACTCTAACCTCCCCCTCTGTAACTCTAACCCACCTCTGTAACTCTAACCTCCCTCTGTAACTCTAACCCCCCTCTGTAACTCTAACCCCCCTCTGTAACTCTAAACCCCCCCCTGTATCTCTAACCCCCCTCTGTAACTCTAAACCCCCCCCGCCCTGTAACTCTAACCCCCCTCTGTAACTCTAAACCCCCCTCTGTAACTCTAACCCCCCTCTGTAACTCTAACCTCCCTCTGTAACTCTAACACCCCTCTGTAACTCTAACCCCCCCCCCCCCCCGTAACTCTAACCCCCCTCTGTAACTCTAAACCCCCCTCTGTAACTCTAACCCCACTCTGTAACTCTAACCCCCCTCTGTAACACTAACCCCCCTGTGTAACTCTAACCCCCCTCTGTAAATCTAACACCCCCTCTGTAACTCTAACCCCCCTCTGTAACTCTAACCTCCCTCTGTAACTCTAACCCCCCTCTGTAACTCTAACCTCCCTCTGTAACTCTAACCTCCCTCTGTAACTCTAACCCCCCTGTGTAACTCTAACCCCCCTGTGTAAATCTAACCCCCCTGTGTAATTCTAACACCCCCTCTGTAACTCTAACCCCCCTCTGTAACTCTAACCTCCCTCTGTAACCCTAACCCCCCTCTGTAACTCTAACCCCCCTGTGTAAATCTAACACCCCCTCTGTAACTCTAAACCCCCCTCTGTAACTCTAACCCCACTCTGTAACTCTAACCCCCCTCTGTAACTCTAACCCCCCTGTGTAAATCTAACACCCCCTCTGTAACTCTAAACCCCCCTCTGTAACTCTAACCCCCCTATGTAACTCTAACCTCCCTCTGTAACTCTAACCCCCCCTCTGTAACTCTAACCTCCCTCTGTAACTCTAACCCCCCTCTGTAACTCTAACACCCCATCAGTAACTCCATCCTCCCTCTCTAACTCTATCACCCCCTCAGTAACTCTAACCCCCCCCTCTGTAACTCTAACCCCCCTCTTTAACTCTAACCCCCCTCTGTAACTCTACCCACACTCTCTAACTCTAACCCCCGTCTGTAACTCTAACCCCTCTCTGTAAATCTAACGTCCCTCTGCAACTCTAAACTCCATCCGTAACTCCAATCCCCCTTAGTAACTCTAAACCCCCTCTTTAACTCTAACCCCCCTCAGTAACTCTAATCCCCCTCTATAACTCTAACCTCCTTCTGTAACTCTAACCCCCCCACTCTGTAACTCGAAACCCACTCTTTAATTCTAACCCCCCCTCTGTAAGTCTAGCCCCACTCTGTAACTCTAACTCCCCTCTGTAACTCTAATCCCCCCTCTGTAACTCTAACCCCCCCTCTGTAACTCTAACCCCCCCCCCCATCTCAGTAACTCTAACCCTCCTCTGTAACTCTAAACCCCCTCTGTAACTCTGACCCCCCTCTTTGACTCTAACCCCACCATAACTCTAACCCCCCCCTCTGCAACTCTAACCCCCCTCTTTGACTCTAACCTCTCACTGAAACTCTAACCCCCCCCCCCCCCCCGGTGTAACTCTAACCCCCCCTGTAACTTAAACGCCCTCTCTGTAACTCTAACCCCTTCTGTAACTCTAAACCCCCCTGTAACTCTAAACCCCCTTCTGTAACTCTAACCCCCCTCTGTAACTCTAAACTACCCCTGTAACTCTAAACCCCCCATGTAACTCTAACCCCCCTCTGTAACTCTAAACCCCCCTGTAACTCTAACCTCCCTCTGTAACTCTAACACCCCTCTGTAACTCTAACCCCCCTCTGTAACTCTAACCTCCCTCTGTAACTCTAACCCCCCTCTGTAACTCTAACCTCCCTCTGTAACTCTAACCCCCCTCTGTAACTCTAAACCCCTCTCTGTAACTCTAACCCCCCTCTGTAACTCTAACCTCCCTCTGTAACTCTAACCCCCCTCTGTAACTCTAAACCCCCCCCTGTAACTCTAACCCCCCTCTGTAACTCTAAACCCCCCCCCCTGTAACTCTAACCCCCCTCTGTAACTCTAACCCCCCTCTGTAACTCTAAACCCCCCCTGTAACTCTAAACCCCCTCTGTAACTCTAAACCCCCCCCTGTAACTCTAACCCCCCTCTGTAACTCTATCCCTCCTCTGTAACTCTAAACCCCCCTCTGTAACTCTAACCCCACTCTGTAACTCTAACCCCCCTCTGTAACTCTAACCTCCCTCTGTAACTCTAACGTCCCTCTGTAACTCTAACCCCCCTGTGTAACTCTAACCCCCCTGTGTAAATCTAACCCCCCTGTGTAATTCTAACACCCCCTCTGTAACTCTAACCCCCCTCTGTAACTCTAACCTCCCTCTGTAACTCTAACCCCCTCTGTAACTCTAACCCCCCTCTGTAACTCAAAACCCGCCCCTGTAACTCTAACCCCCCTCTGTAACTCTATCCCTCCTCTGTAACTCTAAACCCCCCTCTGTAACTCTAACCCCACTCTGTAACTCTAACCCCCCTCTGTAACTCTAACCTCCCTCTGTAACTCTAACGTCCCTCTGTAACTCTAACCCCCCTGTGTAACTCTAACCCCCCTGTGTAAATCTAACACCCCCTCTGTAACTCTAACCCCCCTCTGTAACTCTAAACCCCCCTCTGTAACTCTAACCCCACTCTGTAACTCTAAACCCCCTCTGTAACTCTAACCCCCTTGTGTATATCTAAAACCCCCCATGTAACTCTAAACACCCCTCTGTAACTCTAACCCCCCTCTGTAACTCTAACCTCCCTCTGTAACTCTAACCCCCCCTCTGTAACTCTAACCTCCCTCTGTAACTCTAACCCCCCTCTGTAACTCTAACCCCTGTCTGTAACTCTAACCCCGCCTCTGTAACTCTAACCCCCGTCTGTAACTCTAACCCCCATCTGTAACTCTAACCCCTCTCTGTAAATCTAACACCGCTCTGCAACTCTAAACTCCATCCGTAACTCCAATCCCCCTTAGTAACTCTAAACCTCCTCTTTAACTCTAATCCCCTCTGTAACTCCAACCCACCTCTGTAACTCTAACCTCTGTCTGTTACTCTAACCCGACTCTGTAACTCTAACCCCCCTCTGTAAATCTAATCCCCCTTCTGTAACTCTAACCCCACTCTGTAACTCTAAACCCCCCTCTGTAACTCTAAACCCCCCCCCCCCTGTAACTCTAAACCCCTTCTGTAACTCTAAACCCCCCTGTAAATCTAACCTCCCTCTGTAACTCTAACCCCCCTGTAAATCTAACCTCCCTCTGTAACTCTAACCCCCCTCTGTAACTCTAACCCCTCCTCTGCAACTCTAACCTCCCTCTGTAACTCTAACCCCCCTCTGTAACTCTAACACCCCTCTGTAACTCTAACCCCCCCTCTGTAACTCTAACCCCCCTGTGTAACTCTAACCCCCCTCTGTAACTCTAACCTCCCTCTGTAACTCTAACCCCCCCTCTGTAACTCTAACACCCCCTCAGTAACTCTAACCCCTCCTCTGTAACTCTAACCCCCCCTCAGTAACTCTAACCCCCCTCTGTAACTCTAACCCCCCTCTGTAACTCTAACCCCCCCTCTGTAACTCTAACCCCTGTCTGTAACTCTAACCCCCCTCTGTAACTCTAACCCCTCTCTGTAACTCTAAACCCCCCTCTGTAACTCTAAACCCCCCTCTGTAACTCTAACCCCCCCTCAGTATCTCTAACCCCACTCTGTAACTCTAACCCCCCTCTGTAACTCTAACCCCGCTCTGTAACTCTAAACCCCCCCTCTGTAACACTAAACCCCGCTCTGTAACTCTAAACCTGCCTCTGTAACTCTAACCCCCCTCTGTAACTCTAACCCCCCCTCTGTAACTCTAACCCCTGTCTGTAACTCTAACCCCCCTCTGTAACTCTAACCCCTCTCTGTAACTCTAAACCCCCCTCTGTAACACTAAACCCCCCTCTGTAACTCTAAACCCCCCTCTGTAACTCTAACCCCCCTATGTAACTCTAAACCCCCCCCTGTAACTCTAACCCCCCTCTGTAACTCTAAACCCCCCTCTGTAACTCTAACCCCACTCTGTAACTCTAACCCCCCTCTGTAACTCTAAACCCCCCTCTGTAACTCTAACCCCACTCTGTAACTCTAACCCCCCTGTGTAACTCTAACCTCCCTCTGTAACTCTAACACCCCCTCTGTAACTCTAACCCCCCTCTGTAACTCTAACCTCCCTCTGTAACTCTAACACCCCCTCTTTAACTCTAACCCCCCTCTGTAACTCTAACCTCCCTCTGTAACTCTAACCCCCCTCTGCAACTCTAACCTCCCTCTGTAACTCTAACCCCCCTCTGTAACTCTAAACCCCCCTCTGTAACTCTAACCCCCCTCTGTAAATCTAACACCGCTCTGTAACTCTAAACCCCCCCCTGTAACTCTAACCCCCCTCTGTAACTCTAAACCCCCCCCTGTAACTCTAACCCCCCTCTGTAACTCTAACCCCCCTCTGTAACTCTAAACCCCCCCCTGTAACTCTAACCCCCCTCTGTAACTCTAAACCCCCCCCTGTAACTCTAACCCCCCTCTGTAACTCTAAACCCCCCCCCCTGTAACTCTAACCCCCCTCTGTAACTCTATCCCTCCTCTGTAACTCTAAACCCCCCTCTGTAACTCTAACCTCCCTCTGTAACTCTAACCTCCCTCTGTAACTCTAACCCCCCTGTGTAACTCTAACCCCCCTGTGTAAATCTAACCCCCCTGTGTAATTCTAACACCCCCTCTGTAACTCTAACCCCCCTCTGTAACGCTAACCTCCCTCTGTAACTCTAACCCCCCTCTGTAACTCTAACCCCCCTGTGTAACTCTAACCCCCCTGTGTAAATCTAACACCCCCTCTGTAACTCTAACCCCCCTCTGTAACTCTAAACCCCCCTCTGTAACTCTAACCCCACTCTGTAACTCTAACCCCCCTCTGTAACTCTAACCCCCTTGTGTAAATCTAACACCCCCACTGTAACTCTAAACCCCCCTCTGTAACTCTAACCCCCTTCTGTAACTCTAACCTCCCTCTGTAACTCTAACCCCCCCTCTGTAACTCTAACCCCCCTCTGTAACTCTAACCCCTGTCTGTAACTCTAACCCCCCCTCTGTAACTCTAACCCCCGTCTGTAACTCTAACCCCCGTCTGTAACTCTAACCCCCCTCTGTAACTCTAACCCCTCTCTGTAAATCTAACACCGCTCTGCAACTCTAAACTCCATCCGTAACTCCAATCCCCCTTAGTAACTCTAAACCTCCTCTTTAACTCTAATCCCCTCAGTAACTCTAACCCCCCTCTGTAACTCTAAACCCCCCCTGTAACTCTAACCCCCCTCTGTAACTCTAAACCCCCCCCCTGTAACTCTAACCCCCCTCTGTAACTCTATCCCTCCTCTGTAACTCTAAATCCCCCTCTGTAACTCTAACCCCACTCTGTAACTCTAACCCCCCTCTGTAACTCTAACCTCCCTCTGTAACTCTAACCTCCCTCTGTAACTCTAACCCCCCTGTGTAACTCTAACCCCCCTGTGTAAATCTAACCCCCCTGTGTAATTCTAACACCCCCTCTGTAACTCTAACCCCCCTCTGTAACTCTAACCTCCCTCTGTAACTCTAACCCCCCTCTGTAACTCTAACCCCCCTGTGTAACTCTAACCCCCCTGTGTAAATCTAACACCCCCTCTGTAACTCTAACCCCCCTCTGTAACTCTAAACCCCCCTCTGTAACTCTAACCCCACTCTGTAACTCTAACCCCCCTCTGTAACTCTAACCCCCTTGTGTAAATCTAACACCCCCACTGTAACTCTAAACCCCCCTCTGTAACTCTAACCCCCCTCTGTAACTCTAACCTCCCTCTGTAACTCTAACCCCCCCTCTGTAACTCTAACCTCCCTCTGTAACTCTAACCCCCCTCTGTAACTCTAACACCCCATCAGTAACTCCATCCTCCCTCTCTAACTCTAACACCCCCTCAGTAACTCTAACCCACCCCTCTGTAACTCTAACCCCCCTCTGTAACTCTAACCCCCCTCTGTAACTCTACCCACACTCTCTAACTCTAATCCCCGTCTGTAACTCTAACCCCTCTCTGTAAATCTAACGTCCCTCTGCAACTCTAAACTCCATCCGTAACTCCAATCCCCCTTAGTAACTCTAAACCCCCTCTGTAACTCCAATCCCCCTTAGTAACTCTAAACTCCCCTTGCAACTCTAAACCCCCTCTGTAACTCTAAACACCCCCTGCAACTCTAAACCCCCCTCTGTAACTCTAACCCCCCTCAGTAACTCTAATCCCCCTCTATAACTCTAACCTCCTTCTGTAACTCTAACCCCCCCACTCTGTAACTCGAAACCCACTCTGTAATTCTAACCCCCCCTCTGTAAGTCTAGCCCCCCTCTGTAACTCTAACTCCCCTCTGTAACTCTAATCCCCCCTCTGTAACTCTAACCCCCCCTCTGTAACTCTAACCCCCCCCATCTCAGTAACTCTAACCCTCCTCTGTAACTCTAAACCCCCTCTGTAACTCTGACCCCCCTCTTTGACTCTAACCCCACCATGACTCTAACCCCCCCTCTGCAACTCTAACCCCCCTCTTTGACTCTAACCTCTCACTGTAACTCTAACCCCCCCCCGTAACTTAAACGCCCCCTCTGTAACTCTAACCCCTTCTGTAACTCTAACCCCCCCCGTAATTCTAAACCCCCCTGTAACTCTAACCCCCCTTCTGTAACTCTAACCCCCCTTCTGTAACTCTAACCCCCCTGTAACTCTAACACCCCTCTGTAACTCTAAACTACCCCTGTAACTCTAAACCCCCCCTGTAACTCTAACCCCCCTCTGTAACTCTAAACCCCCCCTGTAACTCCAACTCCCCTCTGTAACTCTAACACCCCTCTGCAACTCTAAACTCCATCCGTAACTCCAATCCCCCTCAGTAACTCTAACCCCCCCCTGTAACTCTAACCCCCCTCTGTAACTCTAACCCCGCTCTGTAACTCTAAACCCCCCTCTGTAACACTAAACCCCCCTCTGTAACTCTAAACCCCCCTCTGTAACTCTAACCCCCCTCTGTAACTCTAAACCCCCCCCTGTAACTCTAACCCCCCTCTGTAACTCTAAACCCCCCTCTGTAACTCTAACCCCACTCTGTAACTCTAACCCCCCTCTGTAACTCTAACCCCACTCTGTAACTCTAACCTCCCTCTGTAACTCTAACCCCCCTCTGTAACTCTAACCTCCCTCTGTAACTCTAACCCCCCTATGTAACTCTAAACCCCCCTCTGTAACTCTAACCCCCCTCTGTAACTCTAACCTCCCTCTGTAACTCTAACCCCCCTCTGTAACTCTAACCCCCCTCTGTAACTCTAAACCCCCCCTGTAACTCTAACCCCCCTCTGTAACTCTAAACCCCCCCCTGTATCTCTAACCCCCCTCTGTAACTCTAACCCCCCTCTGTAACTCTAACCCCCCTCTGTAACTCTAACCCCCCTCTGTAACTCTAAACCCCCCTCTGTAACTCTAACCCCACTCTGTAACTCTAACCCCCCTCTGTAACTCTAACCCCCTTGTGTAAATCTAACACCCCCACTGTAACTCTAAACCCCCCTCTGTAACTCTAACCCCCCTCTGTAACTCTAACCTCCCTCTGTAACTCTAACCCCCCCTCTGTAACTCTAACCTCCCTCTGTAACTCTAACCCCCCCTGTGTAACTCTAACCCCCCTCTGTAACTCTAACACCCCCTCAGTAACTCTAACCCCTCCTCTGTAACTCTAACCCCCCTCTGTAACTATAACCCCCCCTCTGTATCTCTAACCCCCCTCTGTGACTCTAACCCCCCCTGTAACTCTAACCCCCCGTCTGTAACACTAACTTTCCTCTGTAACTCTAACCCCCCTCTGTAACTCTAACCCCCCTCTGTAACTCTAACCCCCCCCCGTAACTCTAACCCCCCTCTGTAACTCTAACCTCCCTCTGTAACTCTAACCCCCCCCCGTAACTCTAACCCCCCTCTGTAACTCTAACCCCCGCTCTGTAACTCTAACCCCCCTGTGTAACTCTAACTCCCCGCTTTAACTCTAACCCCTCGCCTCTGGAACTCTAACCCCCCTCTGTTGCAATCTTCTTCCTGACCTCTCCGCCCCCACCCCCACTCCGGCCTATCACCCTCACCTTGACCTCCTTCCACCTATCGCATTTCCAACGCCCCTCCCCCAAGTCCCTCCTCCCTACCTTTTATCTTAGCCTGCTTGGCACACTTTCCTCATTCCTGAAGAAGGGCTCATGCCCGAAACGTCGATTCTCCTGTTCCTTGGATGCTGCCTGACCTGCTGCGCTTTTCCAGCAACACATTTTTCAGCTCTGATCTCCAGCATCTGCAGACCTCACTTTCTCCTCGTCACATTCTGGACGTTGACCAACACCGTCACAGGTGATCTCACTGTCGCTATCAAAGACAGATCTGGGGACTCCGGGTAAACACTCCCGAAAGCGTTTTGTTTTCCGAACACACCCTGGCAGCTGGGGAGGGGGATGCTGACATCAAACCGGGACAGTCTGCTGTCTGGCAATCTGTGGGTACGTCCTGATGTCTGGGTGTACCCATGTCAGTCCAGTGTGCAGGCTGGGCTGCTACAGTACAATGCTCCCATCAATCCTCCTTCCTGTGCTGACCCTAAGGAACTGTCTCATTATTTGCGGAAGAGGAACAGACTGCCAGTGAGTCTGAATAAGAAGGGGCATTTTGTTTTGCAGTCTCTAGATGTGGGTGTCGCTGACTAGACCATATTCCCTGCGCCTCCTTAATTGCCCAGGGGACGGTACACTGACATGGGACTGGAGTCACATATGTCAGCCAGACTGGGTTAGGACAGCAGATTCCCTTCCCTAAAGGACGTGACAATTACCCTTTGACAATAGACCGTGTATTCAAAGCCTTCTTTTGCTTCCCATTCCAGATTTATACTAAATTCAAATTTCACCATCTGCCGGGAAGGGCTACAAGCCATGATTAAGAGCTTAGCTGGGATTTCTGGATTACTGGTGAAGGAACATCATTACTACAAAACCAATGTAGAAAGAGTTAAAAGGTCAATTGGTCAGGTAGCTACTGGAAGCTAATACTTCCAAATAAACCTGTTGGACTCTAACCTGGTGTTGTGTGATTTTTAACTTTGTCCACCCCCAGTCCAACACCGGTCACTCCACATCATACATAGCAAGAGGCAGTTTATTGCAAGTTAGCTCTAGGTATGAATTACACTGAGTAGTTGGGTAGAATTACTGGAGACGGTCAAGACGCAGAGATGATACATCTGTTTTGAGACCATAAAACCATAAGAAACTGGAACAGGAGTAGGTCATTCAGTCCCTCAAGCCTGCTCCACCATTCCTCATGTCCATTTCCTTGCGAGGTCCCCACGATCCCCCGACTGACCAAGAATCTATCTGTCCCAGCCTTAAATATACACAGGGAATCTGCCCCCACTGCTCTCAGTGGCAAATAATTTCAAAGATTTACAACTCGCTGAGAGAAGAAAATCTCCCTTGTCACAGCCTTAAATTGATGCCCCTTTATTCTGATGTTCTCTGGTCTAAGACTCTCCCTTGAGAGGAAGCACTCTCCCAGCATTTACCCTTTAAGAATCCTTCAATGAGACCTCATGCTGAACTGCCTGATTCTACACCCAACAGTTTGTGCAATACTGCGTGTAATTCTGGTCTCCTGCTATGAGAGTGATGTTGTGAAACTTGAAAGGGTTCAGAAATGATTTACAAGGATGTTGCCAGGGTTGGAGGATTTGAGCTACAGGGAGAGGCTGAACAGGCTGGGGCTGTTTTCCCTGGAGCGTCGGAGACTGAGGGGTGACCTTATAGAGGTTTACAAAATCATGAGGGGCATAGATAGGGTAAACAGACAAAGTCTTTTTCCCAGAGTAGGGGAGTCCAGAACTAGAGGGCATAGGTTTAAGGTCAGAGGGGAAAGATATAAAAGAGACCTGAGGGGCAACTTTATCACGCAGAGGGTGGTTCGTGTATGGAATTAACGGCCAGAGAAAGTGGTGGAGGCTGGTACAATTACAACATTTAAAAGGCATCAGGATGGGAATATGGTTAGGAAGGGTTTAGAGGGATATGGGCCAAATGCTGGCAGATTCTATGGTCCTATGATTCTAAATGGGACTAGATTAGATTAGGATAGCTGGTCGGTATGGATGAGTTGTTTGTTTCCATGCTGTATGTCTCTATCTCCAGACTGATGACAGATAGAACCCTTAAAGAATACAAAGATAACAAGAAAGAACTCAAACAAGGAATTAGGAGGGCTAAAAGTGGCCATGAAAAGTCTTTGGCAAATGAGATTATGGAAAATCCCATGGTGTTTTAGATATAAATAAGGGGCAAGAGGGTAGTTAGGGAAAGGATAGGTCCAGTCAAAGACAAAGGAGGGAATTTGAGGTGGAGCCGGAGAAAGTGAGTGAGGTCCTTAGTGAATATAGTGGTGTTCAGAAAGGAGAGGTACACGGTATCCCACAGCAGTCAGTTGCTTGTAATATATAATATAAATGGGAGAGCGTTGTTGGCTGTTTAGTAAGTTTGTGGATGATACAAAGACAGGAGGAGCTGCAGATACTGTGAGGGATTGCCAGAGGATACAGCAGGATTCGGACAGGCTGGAGTCTTGGGTGGAGTTTAATCCGGACAAATGCAGGACACAAGTGAACAGTCAATGGCAGAACCCTTAGAAGCGTCAGCTTACAGAGGGGTGAAAGTATACAGGCCCACAGCTCACTGACAGTGGCAACTCAAGTGGATAAGGTGGTTAGGAAGGCGTACGGTGTCAGGACATAGCGTGTAAACATTGGCAAGTCATGTAGCCACTGTATATAATTTTAGTTTGGCCTCATTTGGAATATTGCGTTCAGTTCTGTTCACCAGAAGGATATGGAGGCTTTAGAGAGAATACTGAAATAGTTTACCAGGATGATGCCTGGGAGGGTACCTGCTATGAAGAGAAAATGGACAAACTTAGTTTGTTTTGACTTAAGTGTCAGAGGTTGGGCTGTGGTGGGGTGATGCGATCTGATTGTGAGAGACATGGATAGAATGGACAGAGTCTTTTTCCCAGTGTAGAGATGTCAATTACTAGGGGACACAGGTTTAAGGTAAAAGGGGCAAAGTTTAAAGGAGGTGTGAGAGACATTTTATTTTTTAACACAGAGAGTGGTAACTGCCTGGAATGCACTGGCAGAGGAAATGATGGAAGAAGATACAACAGCAATGTTTAACAGGCATCTTGACAAATACCTGAATAGTCAAGAGTGTGGTGCTGGGAAAGCACAGCAGGTCAGGCAGCATCCAAGGAGCAGGAGAATCAACGTTTCGGGCATAAACCCTTCGTCAGGAAGCCTCATTCCTGCTCCTCGGATGCTGCCTGACCTGCTGTGCTTTCCCAGCACCACTCTCTCAACTCTGATTTCCAGCATCTGCAGTCCTCACTTTCTCCTAGAAATACGACTAGTTGGGGAATAGAGGGAAACAGACCACATGGAGGCAAAGGGCTTTTAGTTGAGAAAGGCATCATGGATCAGCACAGTCTTGGCGGGCCAAAGGGCCTATTCCTGTTCTGTTTTGCTTTTTGCGGTGCATAATGCAAATAAAGCAAGGTCTCTTTGAGAATCATTAACGTATGCAACGTTATTTACTCATGCATCTGGATGGGTATATGAATGGGAAGGGTTTGGAGGGATATGGGCCGGGTGCTGGCAGGTGGGACTAGATTGGGTTGGGATATCTGGTCAGCATGGACGGGTTGGACCGAAGGGTCTGTTTCCATGCTGTGCATCTCTATGACTCTATGACTCTATTTCATATTGTGAAAGGAATCTTCTGGAACTTATTGTAGATTCCATCTTTAATGGATTTTGTGGAATGCAGTGCACAGCATTAAGGCTTGGATATGATCATTAACCTGTGCATTTTCAGGGCAAAACAACCATTTCATCTGTTTTACTGTAACGAGACAATAGACTTTGCACACACCACGCAAACACATTTTGCTTCTTTTGGAATGGTTTATAAAAAGACCTGAGAACAATGAAGCATGCTTGCTTGTCACGGATTATTGATTGGATTCTGTCTTGCTGTTCACAATACACACAGGATTCAAATAAAGCTTTTCATTCAGGCTTGGCCCAGTTCGGTAACGTATGTGTGCCACCCTTGGACGGAGATAAAGCACAGTTCAGAAACTTCCCAGCATAAGTGGCAGGAGGTGGAATTTGAATTCAATTAAAAATCTGGAGTTGAAAGCTAATCTCCCTGACGGTGACTGGGATAACTCCACAGAGGCCTGTCACCAAGTCACCCTCTCCTTGTATGTGCTTGACACTGCTCCAGCTCCCTCAGAGCCAACTCTCAGAGTGAACAGAACCTCTAACACTTCTGTTTATATCTGTCAGCCAGGGCTCCCTGATTGGATCAGATTAACAGCCCCAATCAGAGAATTCATATTCTATGAGGTCCATCTGGCTGACCTCGTTCCAGTCACTATAATGATCATGATAACTGTCATTGATTGTCATAATAACCTATCCGGAACACCAACTACCTTTAGGGAAGGAAATTGCCATCTTTACCTAGTCTGGCCGACATGTGACTCCAGACCCACAGCAATGTGGTTTACTCTTAATTGCCCCCTGAAAGAGCGACGCAAGCCAAGGGCAATTAGAGATGGGCAACAAATGCCAGTCTTAGCAATCACCCCCACCTCCTACCTTTTAAAAAAACAGTCCATTTAAATCATTATAGTAACATTTTGATTGACAGCTCTATTTGTGTCAAACATTTTCATGTGAATGACCGTTCACACAACACACATAGGTTACCAAACTGGGCCAAGCCTGAATGAAAAGGTTTATTTGAATCCTGTGTATTGTGGTCACCAAGACAGAATCCCATCAATAATCCGTGACAAGCAAGCATGCTTCATTGTTCTCAGGGTCTGTCACTCCTCAGCCATTGACCCAATTGACCAAGATCTCTTTGTAATCTGAGCTAACCTTCTTCCCCGTGCACTATGCCACCAATTTTAGTGTCACCCGTGGCCTTACTAACCATGCCTTCTATATTCTCGTCTAAATCATTGATATAAATGACAATCAAAAGTGGGCCTAGTATCGATCCGTATGGGACGCTGTTGGTAACAGTCATTCACGTTGCTGTGGGTCTGGAGTCCCACATAGGCCAGACCAAATATGGACAGCAGATTTCCTTCCCTAAAGGCAACTAGTGAACCAGATGGGCTAATATGCGAAATATTGAGAATTACTTGACAACTATTACTGAAAGAAACAAGTCTAGCCCATCAAATATTCATTTAAAAGGATGGATTTAAAAAGAATCGACTTGAACCAAACAATAAAATAAATCAAAGGGCTGTGGATGCTGGAAATCTGAAACAAACGCAGAAATTGCCAGAGTAACTCAATAGATCCGGCGGAGAGAAAGCAGAGTTAACGTTTCAAATCCAGTGGCACCTTTCAGTTCTGACGAAGAGTCACTGGATTTGAAGTCTTAACTCTGTTTCTCATTCCACAGGTGCTGCCAAACCTTGCTGAGTTTCTCCAGCAATTTCTGCAATTGTTCCACCAGGACAAAAGCCTGCAATTCTGATTATCAGGTTCGTGTTGTAGCCACCAAACCACGGGCTTCATGAACTGTGCGGTGAAAAGCAATAAAGAAGATCAGTAAAGAAAAAACAATAAAGTGGTGGACTCTCCCTCTTTATGGGCATTTAAGCGGGCATTGGATAGGCATATGGAGGATAGTGGGTTAGTATAGGTTAGGTGGGCTTGGATCGGCGCAACATCGAGGGCCAAAGGGCCTGTACTGCGCTGTATTCTTCTATGTTCTATGTTCTAAGATCAGAGATGCCTGATGGTGACTCAGCACAAAATAATAGATCTGCTCTATATTGAACATTGATGGAGGAGTAGTGTGTTTTGGCATTTAGGGGTTATAGATACTAGAAACTTAAAGATTGTGTGTTCAAAAATATAATTGAAAGACCGCTTTTGGAATATTGTACGCAATTCTGGTCTCCTTCCTATCGGAAAGATGTTGTGAAATGTGAAAGGTTTCAGAAAGGATTTACAAGGATGTTGCCAGGGTTGGAGGGTTTGAGCCACAGGGAGAGGCTGAATAGACTGGGGTTGTTTTCCCTGGAGCGTCAGAGGCTGAGGGTGACTTTGTTGAGGTTTATAAAATCATGAGGGGCATGGATAGGATAAATACATAAGGTCTTTTCCCTGGAATTGGGGAATTCAGAACTAGAGGGCATAGGTTTAGGGTGAGAGGGGAAAGATTTAAAAGGGACCTAAGAGGCAACATTTTCACGCAGAGGGTGGTATGTGTTTGGAATGAGCTGCCAGAGGATGTGGTGAAGGCTGGTACAATTGCAACATTTAAGAGGCATCTGGATGGGTATATGAACAGGAAGGGTTTGGAGGGATAGATGCCAAGTGCTGGCAAATGGCACTAAATTGGTTTCGGATATCTGGTCAGCATGGACGAGTTGGACCGAAGGGTCTGTTTCCGTGCTGTACATCTCTATAACAAATATTGAAATTGAACAAGAAACAAAGAAATGAAAAACCCTTCCAGAAAAATCCAGTTGACTCTCTAGTGTCCTTTGTGCAAAGGCCTTGATTAAATTTGGCCTATTTATCTCTCCTGTTCCAGACCACATGATTGACAATAGGATGGACAATAAATGTACCTTTACAGTATTGCCCACATCGCAGTCTCATGGAGAATTTAATTGTTCACTAGCAAAGTCAAGGTATTTAGACTGGGGCAGGGGATACACTGAGGTATAGTGATAAGGGAGTGAATTTGACCTGTCCTCCATCTTGTGAGGCATCTTGGGAAGTGCAAGGGTTGGTACATTTGCAGGAAGCCAGCTTTGGATTGTTCCCATGCTGCACCCACAGCTAGACGGGGAAGTGGGCAGGCTACCACCTGAAGCAGTGGGGCACCGAACTGACCCTGTCCAAGGCCCTGTTAAGGGCAATGTTACTGCGCCATCCTAATTTGACTAATTCCCACTACATGCAGAGGTGGTGCCACCATGGCTGCCTGTATGATAAGGTCCTGCTAGACCAAAAATTGGGCCATAGGCTGAGAAAGCAGCTCTGTGACCTCACCCACATCCTCGGAGGTTGGTCGCAACGAGGTTAACTTCAGAAGGACCATTTCCCTTCTGGATACCTTTCTCTCAAACCAATTAAAACTATATTTTAAAAGCATCCATTTCATCCAGGCCTTCTTGAGCTAACAGGAAAATGCAAGCCGGAAAAAGAATGTAACAGGCATAGATTGGGAGAGAGAATTGAGTCAAAAAGGTAAACCTTAGAAGATATACAGTTAGCCCTCTCTGTGTCGTTCTTCAAGAGGAAATAATGGAACATTGATAGTTGAATAGCTAATTTTCAGGCTTCTTGGCTTTGTATGATATCTGAAATTGCTCTGACCTGTTTTTTATGACAATATTTGGTTCCCAGCACTCAGAGCAAGAGTGTCCTTCTGTTGTCTGCTTTCTGATTGATTAGTTAGCGAATGAGTGAGTGACTTTTCCCTTTTTTTCACTAGTGCTGCAGGGATATTTAATGGCTATTTGTGAGGGTGTCGCTTTCACACTCAGGCCGCTAAGACAGGGTTGAAGCTGACTTTTTAAACTCCTCCTCCCTGCATATTCTAGAAAGGACATGTCTCAAACATATCTCTCGTCCAGACTGCTGTACCCTTTTATCACAGCCATCGCAGCTTGCAATGCTCACAAGAGATTTCAGTTCAGTTTGTGGTGCGCTTTTCCCTTTTCATTGCGTCTCTTTGAAGTATCTTTGACACCTTGGCAGGTGTGACATTCCAGTCTCTCTCTCTCTCTTTCCAGTCATTGAATTTATATCCACAGTCCTTAGTTTGTCTCTAGTGTTCTTTGCAAAAAAAACATATTGGAATTTAAGAGATTGGCATTGTCTAACAAGGTGGATTCAAGGATATGATGTTCTCATAACACACCACGTATGAATAAATCCTCTTACTCATGTTAGCACAGGACTAACAATTAACTTAGAATGGTGCACCAGAAATGATATGGGATGTTCAACATTATTCCTTTGATACTTTGAAAAGTGGTAAATACCAGTGTCAAATTCAGTCAAAATAAATTAATTTGACTGCGTCACGATAAAACAAGTGACTGGCGACAATGAAAACAATGAAAATTTAATTATTCTACAGAGGATTAAAATATTTTATTTAGTCTGTGTCTTCAACAGTCTGATCTAACTCAGAAACATGTGAACGCACGAAACTTTCATTGACTCCCTCCTCAACTAGCATATCCACCTCTCCTGCCTTCTACTCTTCACTGGCTTCCCAACCCCTTTCTCCTTTCCCTGCCTCTGACCTTGCAGAACATCTTTCGCTTTTCCTGGATCTGTAATGTTACTGAGCAGAAACGTTAACTCGGTGTACCTCTCCAACATTGCTGCCAGCTTTCAAGCATCTGCATAGAACATGAGAACGCAGGCAGTAGGAGCAGGAATAGACTATTCAGGGTTGTCTCTGCACTCAACAGGATCTTGGCTGACTTGCCCTCCTTCCTCATGCCAACTCCTTCTAGCCATGAGCGTCCTGATATTTCAAAAACCTGTCCACCTCCAGTATACCTGCTGTGTTTTGCCTTTGGATAATGTCTGTGTTAAAATGTGCGTCATCCCCAGCTGAGCTTTGTCAGTTTCAGCATCACAAGCAACTGAACAAACATTTGATTTCTGCAAATGCAAAAGGCACTGAATTGAGCATCTTCAATCGACCCTCAGTGCATTGAACGACTGGATCAGCAAGGCTTTCGAGCCCAGAAGTACACTTTACTCTGAACATTTTCAAATGTGAATAACTAGTCATTCGGGATTTGGTATTACGCACAATGTAATATAGATTCAGCTGTCTCAAAATAGTCCGAGTTACCTTGCTGCATCTTCGAAAGTACATTCACAGTTCATGGCAACCATTCTCTGCTGCATAATAGCCCAAAGGGATTATACATGGTTTCCAGCCCCATTGTATTCTACTTTGGGTAGGCTTTCAACAGTGTGGTGTTTCCCTCTGAGTCTTTGTAACTGACTTTCGATCTATACTGTGCCCCTCAGCACCTTGAAGTGTGACCGGCTCTGACACTTGTTCATCGTCAGTACTTTGCCAGTGGGTTTCAGCTCGATCGAGGAGTGTCCTTCAGTGTTCGAAGAAAACAGAAGCTGATGCAGGCCATTCGGCCCATCAGGTCTGCTCCACCATTCGATATAATTATAGCTGATCTTTCAACTCAGTACCTTTGAACCCTTTTACCATAAGAACTTTATCTAACTCTGTCTTGAAAACATCAACCTTTTCCTATGGTGGGGAATTCAACTGGTTCATTATTCACTGGGTGAAGGCATTCGGAGTCATAGAGGCATGGAGATGTACAGCACGGAAACAGACCTTTCAGTTCAATTCATCCATGCCGACCAAATATCCGAAACCAATCTAGTCCCAACATTTGGCCCATATCCCTCTAAACCCTTCCTATTCATACGCCCATCCAGATGCCTTTTAAATGCTGTCATTGTACCAGCCTCCACCACTTCCTCTGGCAGCTCATTCCATACACGCACCACCCTCTCCGTGAAAACGTTGCCCCTTAGGTCCCTTTTAAATCTCTCCCCTCTCACCCTAAATGTATGCCCTCTAGCTCTGGAATCCCCCATCCTAGGAAAAAGACCTTGACTATTTACTCTATCCATGCCCCCCCCCACCACCCCCGATTTTATAAGCCTCTATAAGGTCACCTCTCAGCTCCGGGGAAAACAGCCCCAGCCAGTTCAGACTGTCCTGACAGCACAAACCCTCCAACCCTGGCAACACCCATGTAACTTTTTTCTGGACCCTTTCAACTTTCACACATTGTTCCTAAAGGAAGGAGAACAGAATCTTTGTCCTTAAACGATTAGCATTTGATTAGATTACTTACAGTGTGGAAATAGGCCCTTCGGCCCAACAAGTCCACACCGACCCTCCGAAGACCAACCCACCCATTCCCCTATATTTACCCCTTCACCTAACACTATGGGCAATTTAGCAATGGCCAATTCACCAATTTTTGGACTGTGGGAGGAAACCGGAGCACCCGGAGGAAACCCACGCAGACACGGGGAGAATGTGCAAACTCCACACAGACGGTTGCCTGAGGCAGGAATTGAACCTGGGTCTCTGGCGCTATGAGGTGAGCAGTGCTAACCACTGAGCCACCGTGCCGCCCAAGGACTCTTTAGACGTCGAGAACATCCTTTCTCTGTTTACACTGTTAGAACTTTATCGGTTTCTATGAGTTGCCGCCTTATTCTTTGAAAAGCCCAGTGAATATAGTCCTAAATGATCCAATCACTTCATGTGTCAGTCCTGGCTTCCCAGGAATCACACCTTGTCCAGGCTGCAGTGTTTCCTCATCAACATCGGTATCAGACTGTCTTGGGAGTTAACGTCTTGGATCGAGTGACCCTTCCTCAGTCCTGACTCTGATTTCTCTCCACAGATGCTGTCAGACCTGCTGAGCTTTTCCAGCAGTTTCTGTTTTTGTTTCTGATTTCCAGCACTTGCAGTTTTTCTGGGTTTTTGTTTCGTCCTAAATCTAACCTCTGGGCATTGCAGGGGCCTCTGAATGCAATCCTTTGTGAATGTAAGGTGTTTCACAGATCACAGAACACAGAAACTAATGTGGTAACTGATTCCAACTACCTGCCCTCGCTAACATTCCCAGGCACATAATCTTCAAACGCCTCTCTTGCATCATTCATTTTCACATACACAATTATTGTTTTCCGACCAGTTAATTTCTGTTTAAGTCACTCATGCTTTGATGTTGTAAATATTCCAGACTCTCTTCAATTGAGCTCCACCCTTTGCAAAGCGTACATTTCAGGTTTAGTGGCCTTTTAGTTAGTACTTATTCTATTTTGCAGTGCTGCGGTTTACGTGAAGTTCCCATACAATTAAATCGAATGAAAATAAGCATTCATTATAGGCTGTGTTCAATATTTACAGCCAAAATCTACAAAACAGGGCTTGAGAGTGCTTCCCCTTCACAGGATTAGGGTCTCCCCCCCACCCCTGCTTTCCAGCTGGCCACTTGGCATTGAAAAACTGGATCTGTCTGCTTGTATCTTTTCCAGACAACCTTTTAAGTTGGGGATTTCTCTGCTGTGCATAGCACTTTCCCTTCAAAAGGTGCTGACTTCATTTCAGTGAGATGGAGGTGGCCTGATTCCCATGAAAAGCCATTATTGAAACATAGGGGCACAGGAACAGACCAATCGACCCATCAAACCTTCCAGTCGATGGGACTGCTCATTCTCCAGCTCAATGCCACTTTCCGGCAGTTTCTCCAAATCCCGTGATGTCATTGCTCTCCAGAAAGCTGGATGTGATCCTACTCAACTCTCACAACTCACTGCGGCTGCACAGAAAGATTTGATGACGTGCCTCCAGCATTTCAATGAGGTGACATCACAAGTAGTTGGTAGACTCTGTATGTGGGAGGTGCAGTCAGTGGTTCATATCCCTGGGCCACGCTCTATGCTGCTTTCTCCCCACCCCCATTCTCCTCTCATTTATCCCTCCACCCTGCAGGCACTTTGCCTCGATTCCTGATGAAAGGCTTTTGCCCGAAACGTCGCTTTTCCTGCTCCTCGGATGCTGCTGTGCTTTTCCAGCACCACTCTAATCGAGAACCCACTTTCTCCATGAGGCGACTGACTGTGGGGAAGCCCTTCCTGACAAAGGGCGTACGCCTGAAAAAGTTGACTCTCCTGCTCCTTGGACGCTGCTTGATCTGTCGTGCTTTTCCAGCGCCACACTTTGTGACTCTGTGGGGAAATATAGAGTATTTGTTTTATTTTGGATTTCCATGCAGCGTCAAGCGATACCATTTGAACCCAATTATAATAATAATCATAGAGCTGTACAGCACAGAAACAGAACCTTCGGTGCTACTCATCTCTGCCGATCTGATATCCTCAACAAACCTAATCCCATTTGCCAGGGTTTAGTCCATATGCCCTCACTATTCAGGGTCTGTAGTGATTGGAACCAGGTAGATCTCACTGATTATGAGATCCTTGATTGGGATTGTTACCCTGGGCCAATCAGGGTGCCCTGGCTGACCAATATAAACAAGGGACTGTGCCCGAGTGTCTCTGGAGAAGGAGCACGCAGTGTCGACCAACTCCTGTTCAGGGAGAGGTGGGCGCCGCAGGGAGTGGAGTGCATCATTTCTCCCTCCAACTCTATTTTGATTTAGTCCCTACCCTCCCCCTCACTGTTTTGATCACACAGCACTGCCCTTTGATGTGAAGGGCAGTGTTTGTCACTGGCCACCCGGGTGTTTTTCCTATCTTCCTGCTGGTGGAAATCGAATAAAGATTCGTACACCTTGTGTCTCTCACTGTGTCTCACACCTGCACACACACACACAATGGGTGCTGGGGATAAAATAAGCACTACCGCCTAACTGCGCAGTTAGGCGGTAGTGTGGGGGTGAAAAATTAAAAAAAAACAAGGGACTTAGAATCTCCTCAGTTCAGGGTCTGACTCCAGTATACTGTGCACAAGTACATACAGGGTGACTTAGTGATGGGTCACTGGCCTCTCTGCAGTTATCCCATGTGCCTTCTAAATGCCTTTTAACTGTACCAGCCTCCACCACTCCCTCTGGCAGCTCATTCCATACATGCACCACCCTCTGCAGGAAAATGCTACCCCTCAGGTCCCTTTTAAATCTTTCCCCCTCTCACCCTAAACCTCTGCCCTCTAGTTTTGGACTCCCCCACCCTGGGGAAAAGACCTTGAATTTTCACTTTGCCCATCTTATAATCATCTATAAGATCACTCCTCGGTCTCTGACCCAGCCTATTCAGCCCCTCCCTCCAGCTCAACTCATCATCCACAGAGTTCACGTGGCATAGTGGCAGCGCCCTTACCTCTGAGCCAGAGAGGTCCGGTTTGAGTCCCCACTTGCTTCAGAGGTGTGTCATGATATCTCCGAAAGGTAGATTAAGAATGATGTCAAACGTAACAGCATATTAAATTGTATTAAGCCTCACCTCACCAAGTGTTAACTTAGCTTTCCTTTGGAGAAATTGAAGTTGCATTGTTGTGGAAGGGTCAAGTAGGAAAAGCGTAAGGCGTTATTAGTCACATTAGAAGAAGGTGAGATGCTGAGATCACTACCAAACCGATTGACTGCTCTGTGACTGAAAGCCATAGGCATCAGTCCTGATTTGCCTGCGAAAGCATTTTGTTAATTAACAATTCAATACCTTTGAGAAAAATCAGACACTACCTCATGCACTTGTAATTATCATGATTGCCTTTTGAACAATAGCCATGAGCTGAGTTGATTTCCTTTTGTCCAACTCTAGTGTAATGTGGTGGTGACTGTGTCAAAAACCAGGAATTCCCTCCTGAACAGCACAGGGGGTGAACCTACAGCATCATGCATCGCAGCTGTCCAAGGAGGGCACGCTCGAATCCAGGGAAAATTCGGGACGGGCGAGAATGCTGAAATCAAGTGACACCCTTTTCCTGATAATTTCTTATCCTCTAAGAATATTGAAATGAACCAGAAAACTGCAGACCGAAAGGCTGGATTCCAGTAGCTGACAGGAACGACAGTTTATGAATGCTGATCAGCAACTCAAGAATTCAATTGGCATGTCTGAATTTCTAAACTATTGTATTTGCAAAATGACCTTGTCAATACAGTCCCCACGCGTTCCACTAACATGTTGTTAGAATCTCCATGTGGATTATGATGATCTAGCATTGCTGTTGAACTGATTAATTTGGAGCTTGATGAATATTGATGGGATTAGCTTCAGTCAGAGCCTTACAGTTACTATTGCCATTCTCAATTATTGGGTCTCACTGGTGAATAACAAACAGAGCTGATTGAGACACCGTTCGCTGACATTTCAAGTCAAGACGCATTCCTTCTGTCACAGCTCACTCTCTATTTTAGCACTCGCTTGGTTTTGCAGCAAGAACAGTCGAGAATGACAAAGGGTGACTGAGTCAATGAACATCACGGCATATTTTTGTACTCACTTCTCTTGGCATTGTTTCTAAAGCATGGCCACTGTGTTTGTTCGCGGAGGGGCTGACTCATTAGGATACGCGGTAGTGCAGATGGTTAGAAAGTGGAAGACAATTACATTCTTGAATGGCAAAACCTGCAAAAGGAAATATGCGTGCACCAGCGATACTAGAAAGGTCTATGAGCCAAACAGGAGAAAGTGAGGGCTGCAGATGCTGGAGATCAGAGCTGGAAATGTGTTGCTGGAAAAGCGCAGCAGGTCAGGCAGCATCCAGGGAACAGGAGAATCGACGTTTCGGGCATAAGCCCTTCTTCAGGAATGAGCCAAACAGGTCTATTTCGTAAGCGCACAGGTAATGTGCTCTCAACAGTTTAAAGTGCAAGCTCCACAATCAGGTCAAGAAAGTTGGGATGCTGTGAAAGTGAAATAGGAAGGGGTCGGGAAGGAGGGAGGTGGAGATAACACCAAGGGAGAAGTGGGAAACAGTATGAAAGAGAAGCAAGTGGCAGATTTTGTGGGGATAGAGAAGGAACCAGAGGACTGCGAAAGACAGGAGAAAAGGATGGTGTAGAGCAGCAAGGTGGCACAGTGGTTAGCACTGCTGCCTCACAGCGCCAGGGACCCGGGTTCAATTCCCGCCTCGGGCAACTCTCTGTGTGGAGTTTGCACATTCTCCCCGTGTCTGCGTGGGTTTCCTCCGGGTGCTCCGGTTTCCTCCCACAGTCTGAAAATGTGCAGGTTAAGGTGAATTGGCCATGCTAAATTGCCCGTAGTGTTAGGTAAGGGGTAAATGTAGGGGAATGGGTCTAGGTGGGTGGAGGGTCGGTGTGGACTTGTTGGGCCGAAGGGCCTGTTCCACACTGTAGGTAATCTAATCTAGAGGAAGGAACAGAAGGCAGTGAAAGGTTTAGCCAAGGAGAGACTGGGTCAGGGGCTTAAAGGAAGATGTGAGAGATGGTGTGGAGGATAGGACATGACATGATGGGAAAGGGTTCAGTGGCTAGGACCAATTCTTTACCATTGGAAAGGAGGCAGCTGCACTGAGCGTGAGCTTAGCTCCATCACCAGGAGATGACTAAAGTGAGCATTTCCCTTCTCAGGCATAGGGGTCAGGATGTTCATATCCTGAAAGAGTTGAGGGGGAATATTACCGTGACTTTAGAATGAAATTTCAGTGCCCGTCTGCACGTGAGTGCGCGCTGGAGAGTGTAGTTCCCATCTTTCAAACAGCTGAGTTTCTGGTCAATGGTAACCCCAAGGATGTTGATAATGGGGGAATTCAGTGATGCTAACACCATTAAATGTCAAGGGATGGTGGTTAGATTGTCTCTCATGGTGATGGTCATAGTCTGGCATTTGTGTGGCTCGAATGTTACTTGCCCCCTTGTCGGCCCAAGTCTGGATATTGTCCAGATCTTGTTGCATTTGGACACAGACTGCTCCAGTATCTGAGGAGTCACGAATGGTGCTGAACATTGTGCAATCATCAATGACCATCCCCACTTCTGATCTTATGATGGAGGAAAGGTCATTGATGAAGGACACTATCCTGATGATCTCCTACAGAGATGTGGTGGAGCTGAGGTGACTGACCCTCCACCAACCACAGCCATCTTCTTCTGTGCTGGGTATTACTCTAACCACCGGACAGAATTCTCCCGCTACCCTTTGGTTTTATTTTGCCAGGGCTCCTTGATGTCACACTCAGTTGAATACAGCCTTGATGTTAAGGCCTGTCACTCTCCCCTCCCCTCTGGATTTCAGCTCTTTTGTCCATGTTTGAACCAAGGCTGTAATGAGGTCAGGAGCTGAGTGACCCTGGTGGAACCCAAACTGGGCGTCACTGAGCAGGTTATTGCTGAGCGGGTGCTGCTGATTATACTTTACATTACTTTACTGATGATCGAGTGTAGACTGATGGGCTCCTGGCTTGATGATAATGGGTTGAGTGGGGGTCATGAGGCCAGGCCATCAGGTTGCAGGTTGTAGTGGAGTACAGTTCAGCTGCTGCTGATGACCCACCTCATAGATGCCTGACTTGGAGTCGCGATAACTACTTGCCACTCTCTGCCATCTGTAGTCTCAATCATTGCTGTCCAGGCATAGAGCAGGTACCTGGCAAGTCAATTACAGAGACTCGAGAGTGTGGTGCTGGAAAAGCACAGCAGGTCAGGCAGCATCTGAAGAGCAGGAGAGTCAACGTTTCGGGCAAAAGCCCTTTATCATTCATTCCTGATGAAGGGCTTTTGCCCGAAATGTTGATTCTCCTGCTCCTCAGGTGCTGTCTGACCTGCTGTGCTTTTCCAGCACCACGCTCTCGACTCTGATCTCCAGCATCTGCAGTCCCTCACTTTCTCCTAGTTACACAGAAGCAATTAACATTATAATGTCATGACTGACAGGACCTGCTGACTTATAATATATTTCCATCCCTATAATAAACACGCAGAGAATATATCGAGACAGCATGGAGAATTTGATTTGATCTGTGAGCACAGTGCAATAAGACAACATGTTATAATAATACCTGCTGAGTATTTCCAGCATTTTCTGTTTTATTACAACATAACAATTTCAATTAAACTAGATATTTTCCATCTTCCATTATTTTTTGATTCTATTTTCATTTCTCTTTATGAAGTCTTGGCAGAATGTTCCAGAGGGGAATGAGGAAATGTGATGTAGTACAGAGAGCTGTTCCGATCCAGAAAATACTGCCTGAAGGAGCAATGATTCAATGGTAGCTTTCAAATGGGATTTTGATTAAAAACCACTTGGAAAGGGAATTTTTGCAGGACTGTGGACAAGGAAGAGAGAACTGGGCCAAATCAGGGAAGTTTTGGATTGATTTGTCATCTCCCTCTGACCTACAAAGTTGTGGGGCTCAAGTCCCATCATAGAGGCTTGAGAACAGAAGTCGAGAGTCATAGAGTCATAGAGATATACAGCACGGAAACAGACCCTTTGGCCCCACTCAATGCCGACCAGATATCCTAACCTAATCTAGTCCAATTTGCCAGCACCCGGCCCATATCCCTCCAAACCCTTCCTATTCATACACCCATCCAGATGCCTCTTAAGTGTTGCAATTGTACCAGCCTCCACCACTTCCTCTGGCAGCTCATTCCATACACACACCACCCACTGTGAGAAAAAGTTGTCCCTTAGATCTCTTTTATATCTTTCCCCTCTCACCCTAAACCTATGCCCTCTAGCTCTGGACACCCCCACCCCAGTGAAAAGACCTAGTGAAGTTTTTGTGCAGATCTGAGGTAGTGCTGCTGTGGTCAAGGCAACATCTTTGGAATGAGGTTGTGAATCCATGGATCCCATGGCGCATTATCTTGACGCAGAGCCAAGATGGGTGGGGTATCTCTGGTGTCAATTCTAACTGGGGTCCCTTAATGAGGCTGCGATTCAGGATATATCTTCTCCCTTTTAGGTTTCTCCCTGGCTTGCCAGCTTCCAGCGTTGCTTGTGGGCCAAGACAAAGAGGAATGCCAGCCTACTGGGCCTATAAGCTGAGCATACTTGCTTCATGCCACCATTGCCCTCTCCCTCAAGCTCCATTTGCACCCCCAAGCTTCAACGCCTCTTTGAAACGAGGTCTCACACCACTGCAAGTCTTCAGAATCTTTGCCAAACAACCCCTCACCAAGTCTTTTTTATCCAGCTCTTTGCCATCAGCCTCTGGTCATTTCTGATGCCCACACCATCCAAGCCTCCCTCCCCCTGCTCCTGAGGTAGCCCATCGACTGTTTTGGCCTTTCCTCTCCAATCACTGATCACTCCCTGACTCTTCCAATCTTCCTTCACCCAATCCTTCCCATCCCTTCCTCGCTCCTGCCTGCTCCCAGGTTGTGCTGGTCTCCCTTGCTCACCAGCCAAACATCTTCTCAATCGATGGAGTCGTCCACTATGAGTTGAGGTTGGAGATATCTTTTCTCACACTGCGCAAGGGAGGCTACAGTATTGAATGTATTCAAGGCCGAGTTAGACAGAGCTTTGATTCAGGAGAGGAGAAAGTGAGGGCTGCAGATGCTGGAGTACCAGAGTTGAAAAATGTGTTGCTGGAAAAACACAGCAGGCCAGGCAACATCCGAGGAGCAGGAGAATCGACGTTTCGGGCATAAGCCCTTCTTCAGGAATGAGGCTGGTGTGCCAAGCGGGCTGAGATAAAAGATAGGGGGGAGGGGATTTGGGGGAGGGGCGCTGGGAATACGATAGGTGGAAGGAGGTGAGGGTGAGGGTGATAGGCCGGAGAGGGGGTGGGGGCGGAGAGGTCGGGAAGAAGATTGCAGGTCAAGAGGGCGGTGCTGAATCTGGGGGTTGGGACTGAGATAAGGTGGGGGGAGGGGAAATGAGGAAGCTGGAGAAATCTACATTCATCCCGTGTGATTGGAGGGTTCCTAGGCGGAAGATGAGGCGCCCTTCCTCCAGGCGTCGTGTTGCCATGGTCTGGCGATGGAGGAGGCCAAGGACCTGCATGTCCTTGGCGGAGTGGGAGGGGGAGTTAAAGTGTTCAGCCACAGGACGGTTGGGTTGGTTGGTCCGGGTGTCCCAGAGGTGTTCCCTAAAATGTTCCACAAGTAAGCGGCCTGTCTCCCCAATGTAGAGGAGACCACATCGGGTGCACATCGAGAGCTTTGATTCACAAGGGAATGAAACAAATTCACAGAAGTGTTAAGGTACAGTAGGTGGCCATTCAGACTATTGTGCCTGCATTGAATGAGCTAAGTGCCAATCTCCTGCCAACACCCAATACACCTCATTTTAATTCAAATAACCATTCAATGCCCCACCCCTCTTGAATATCTCAATGGAACCTACTTCCACCACAATTCCAGGGAGTGCATTCCACGCCCTAACTCCTCGTCATGTGCAAAACTTTCTCCTCACCTCGCATTTGCTTCTTTTGCAGAGCACGTCAAATCTATCCCCTCTCCTTCTTGTTCCTTTTACATGCGGGAACAGTTTCTCCCTACCGACAGCGGTGAACATGACCAGCAAATCTCCTCTCAGCCTTTGTCTCTCCAGGGAGAACACTCCCAATTTCATGAGTATAAGTGTTGGGGCATTATGTTCCAGTTGTATAAGTCATCGGTGAGGCCGCACTTGGAGTATTGTGTACAGTTTGGTCACCCTGCTATAGGAAAGACATCGCTAAAATGGAACGAGTGCAAAGAAGATTTACGAGGATGTTGCCAGGACTAGGAGGCCTGAGTTATAGGGAGAGATTGGCTCGGGTAGGACTTTATCTGTTGGAATGTAGGAGAATGAGGGGTGACCTTATTGAGGTGTATAACATCATGAGGGGCATTGATAGGATGAATGCACATAGTCTTTTTCCATGGGATGGGCAACTGAAAACTAGAAGGCTTAGGTTTAAGGTGAAAGGGGAAAGATTTAGGAAGGGGCTCAGGGGCAACTTGCTCACGCAGAGAGTGGTGAGTATATGGAATGGGCTGCCAGAGAAAGTAGCTGAGGCAGCTACAGCAGCAACATTTAAAAAAACGTTTGGATAGCTACATGGATGGTAAGGGTTTTGAGGCATAGGGACCAAATGTGGGCAATTGGAACTAGCTGAGTGCCAATCTGAGTGGGCACCATGGTCAGCATGGATCAGTCTGGCCTGTTTCCATGCTGTATCACTCGATGACTCTATACCTTCTTCGATATGTCTTCGTCACTGAAGTTTCTCATTCCTGGAACTATTCTTGTAGATGGCTTCTGCACTCTCTCCAATGTGCTCACATCTTTCCTATAACGTGGCCCACAATACCTCAGCTGAGGTCTAACAAGCTCAGCATCATACTGCATGAGGAAAGGGTTTAAGGGGAGGCAGGCAATCCAGGGGAGTCGAGGCCACAATTAGGTTGGGTCTGATCCCGTCAAATGCTGGAGCAGTTTCAAGGGGTCGAATGGTCTCCTCCTGCTCCTAAGTCCTGGATTTCTGGAAATTGAGGAGCATTGGCAAAACTGCCAACTGGGCTCTGAATAAAATTCACCAGGACTTCAAGGAAAATTGGTTCACCTCATTGCAGGACTGCCACGACTCTAAATCCTTGTCAGACTGCGACCAACTGAGCTGAATTGGCTCTTCCTGTGCCGTACGGTTCTGTGGCTCTGGCTCGCAGAAGATTGAAAATTGACCTTGGTGTTTAATAGTCCTTCATCAATGCAGTGATTGAATTCGGCTGGAATTTACACTCCAGTCAATTCGGGTAACTGCAGCTACGTACACCACTGAGGGAGCGAAATCGGAAATAAATATGAGCAGGAAAGACAAGGCCCCAAGCCTCATATTGAATCAGTGATCAGACAAACCCAGGACATTGAAGTCATATGTTCAAATCTACAGCATTTGTTGTGTTACTAATTGTCCCTCTGGATTCTGTGCAAATTCTGGTTCAAAAATGTAATCAGATATTTCCAAAGCTTTCCTTAAATCACAATGTCATCAGCCATTTCTTGCATGTAGGAGTTTTGGCAGAGAATAATAAAATCCATCGAGAGAATCTCTGTTCCCCTCATAAAGATTATATCCAGGAAAGATTGAGGGAAGGCAAAATACGGATTTTTATTTGAACTTTCAGACACACTGACACCACAAGGGAGCCTGTCAGCACATGGTCGGGGTGGGGGTCTAGAACTTTCCACTGTCTGTGTCACGGAATTGTTACAGTGTAGAAACAGACCACTCTGCCCATCGTGCCTACACTAGTGCTTTCCCCCAGTGTCAGTTTCCTGCCTTTTCCTCGTTGCCCTGCACCACCATTTCTATCCAAATAACCAGTTCATTACCCTTTTCGAGCTCCTCGATTGAACCTGTCTCCATCACAGTCCCCAAGGCATTGCGTTCCATGCCCTAACCATTTCACTGTGTGCAGAAGAAATGTTCTCACATCATCCGCACTCTGTTTACACCATTTTAAATCTGTGCCCTCTCATTCTTTGTTTCTTTTATGAGTGGGAACAGTTTCGCCCTGTCCATTGTGTCCAGGCCCACTCATGATTGTGAAAACAAAGAAACATGGAAAAGAGGAACAGAAGTAGGCCATTCAGCCCTTCGATGCTGGTCCAAATATTATGATCATGGCTGATTCTCCACATCTTGCTTTTCTGCCATTATCCTTTGATCCCTTTGATGTGGGTGTTATATCCAACTCCTTTTATAAGTCATGCGCGACAGCTCTCGGTGACAATATTATGAAACGTGAAAGGGTTCAGAGAAGATTGACAAGGATGTTGCCCAGGTTGGAAAGTTTGAGCTATAGGGAAAGGGTCAACAGACTGCGGTTATTTTCCCTGGAGCATCAGAGAGTGAGGGGTGACCTTATTGAAATTTATAAAATCATGAGGGGCATGGATAGGATAAATAGACCAGGCCCTTTTCCCTGGGGTCGGGGAGTCCAAAACTAGAGGGTATAAGTTTAAGATGAGAGGGGAAAGATATAAAAGAGACCCAAGGGGCAACCTTTTCACACAGAGGGTGGAATGTGTATGGAACGAGCTGCCAGAGGAAGTGGTGGAGGCTGGTACAATTGCAACATTTAAAAATCATCTGGATGGGTATATGAAAAGGAAGGGTTTAGAGGGATATGGGCCAAGTGCAGGTAAATGGGACTGGTTTGGGTTGGGATATCTGGTCAGCATGGACGGGTTGGACCGAAGGGCCTGTTTCCGTGCTGTACATCTCTGTGACTCTACTTCTCCTCATTTCAGCCCTAAATCGTTTACTCCGCATCCTTAGTCTGTGACCCCTGGTTCTGGTTTAGTTGACATCTTTAGAGATTATATAGACTCTGAAACAGTTCCTATAGACTGGAGGGTATCTATTTAACAAGAGAGGCAGGGAGAAATCTGGTATTTACAGGCCAGTCACCCTGTCATCGGTAGTAGGAAACAATACTGCAGCCCATTGTAATGGAATTAATACCTGAACATTTGGAAAACAATGACAGCACTGGGCAGAGTCAGCATGGATTTACGAAAGTGAAATCACGCCTGACCAATCTACTGGAATTTTCCAAGGATGTAACTTGGTGTGGTTTGGCCACATTTGGAACACTGCGTGTGGTTCTGGTCGCTTTGGAGAGGGTGCAGAGGAGGTTTACCAGGTTGTTGCCTGGTGTGGATGTTGAGGGGGAACCTGATTGAGGTCTACAAAATCGTGAGAGGTATAGACAGGGTGGATAGCAAGAGGTTTGTTCCCAGAGTGGGGGACTCAATTACTGGGGGTCACGAGTTCAAGGTGAGAGGGGAAAGGTTTAAAGGAAATATGCGTGGAAAGTATGCAGAGGGTGGTGGGTGCCTGGAATGCGTTACCAGCGGAGGTAATAGAGGCTGGCACGATAGCATCATTTAAGATTTATCTCGACAGATACATGAATGAGCAGGGAGCAGAGGGATACAGATCCTTAGGAAATAGGCAACAGGTGCAGAATAGAGGATCTGGATCGGCACAGGCTTGGAGGGCCGAAGGACCTGTTCCTGTGCTGTAATTTTCTTTGTTCTTTGTCGAGTTATCGCGGGGAGCAAGAGGAGGATTTGTTTACATTTTCCGAAGACTTTCAGTAAGATCCCACATACGGGGATTAGTGTGTAAATGTAAAGTGCATGGGATTGAGCACAGTTTGCTGAGGTTGGGAGATAGGAAACAAGGGACTTTTCCAAATGGCAGGCAGGGACTGGTGGGATACCACAGGGATCAGTGCAAGGACCCCAGCCATTGACAATATGGGTAACGGATATATTAACAATTTGGATGAGGGAACTAAATGTAATGTCTCCGTGGCAGGGTGAGCTGTGAGGAGGATGCAGTGCGATTTGCACAGATTGAAATGGTAGACGCACTCTTATGTAGATAGATGTGAGGTTACTCACTTTGATATCAAAAACGGGAAGGCAGATTATCATCTGAACGGCTATAAAAACCTCTATCAAATATCCTCTCAGCCCTGTTTTCTCCAAGGAGAACAGCCCCAGGATATTGAATCTATCCTCATCACTGAAGTTTCTCATGTCTGTTAATAACTTTTTAGAACAGCCAGCACATTTGCTTCTGACTTCTGGGTTTGTGACTCGATTGAAGTGGGAGGGTGTGATGAAGAAGCAGTATCCCAGTCTTTCAGCTCAACTGTTTAAACAGACTTTTGCAGTTCAGACTGGAGCATTAGAGACGTGTTCAGAGTTAACCAGAGAAAGGAGCTATCGAGACACAATGTAGCGAGGCAACACTACACTCCAATGGTGAGCCTCCATGCTAAGGCAGTGCAGACTTCATAGCGTTCTAGAGAATGGATACTGTTTTTAAGACAAGAAAGGGTTGGGCGGTCAGGTGACCTTTTCTTTGCTGTCATTGTACATGGAACTAGACAAGGTCAGCCCGCATGCCTGGACAAGACATTAACGTGCAAATGAACCTTTGTAACATCTCATAGGGAAGTCATTAAAATGCAGCGGATCTTTCACGGGGATTAATGGCGTCCTTATCCAAATAATGGCTCTCAGTAGACGTGCAGATATTTTAGCTTCACAGTGCAATTCCGAAGCATTCAAGTAAGAAGGAACTCAGCCTCTCACAGTGATATGTGAATGGGTGGAATGTTCAGCTCATTGTTTCTCAATAGCCAAGTCATTAGAGACCATCAGAGAGGATACTGAAAACCAGACACTTGAGTATCATGACAAAACCCACATTTGGGTTAATGCACATTTAATAAGTGCCTTGCTGGGGTAGCGCACTGCAAATTAATCCTGCTCTTCCTGGCTTAGTTGCAAGATTTTAATAAGTTCGTGACTTTCTCCATTTACCTGTCTTTTAGATACAGATTCTCAGAAAGCACCAAGCACTTTTCTGTACTCAGCAAAAAATACTATTTATTACTAATAATTAGATTGTAGGCACAAATAAACAATAATGAACCATCACCACATAACCTTAGCTAATTAAAACTCGTAAACATTTAATATATAAACTGATAAATGCTTACAAATCCTTATAAAGTTCTCCTCACACATAGACACACATACATGCAAACACACACACACACAGACATACATGTGCATACACATACATATGCACACACAAACATACGTGCACACACATGTATGCACATATACACACATCCATGCACATGCACACATAAACATTAAATGGACATTGGATAAAAATATGGACAAGGATGGAATAGTCTCGGTTAGATAGGCTTCAGATTGGTTTCACAGGACGGTGCAACACCAAGGGCCGAAGGACCTCTACTGCACTGTAATGTTCTATGTGCTATATGTACACACTCACACACACACACACAAATGCACACATACATGTGCACACACATGCACAACCAACATATGCACACATTTCCACATACAAAAACACATGTGCACACACACATATGCACACACGTGCACACACACATACACATGGACACACATAAGCACATCCATATATAGATGCATATACACATAGACACACACACATACACAAAAGACAGGAAAAACACGTGGAAGTTGTGCTCTCTGTTCACATAATGGGCTAAGGTGGCTCTCATGCTGACCAGCATGCTGCTTCATGGTTTTTATTTTCTCGTTGTTTCCACTGGCTTGTAAGAGCCACAGGACGGCTGAATCACTTCAGACTTATTACTTAAAAGTCCTCCAGTCACTACTGGATGAAAATAAACTGTTTCGCTTCAGACGTAAAGTGGCTTCTGCTGCAGAGAACAGACAGACCTCCTGAGATGGTGAAGATCTGAAGGTTTCTCATTACTTTGTACAAAGCCCCAAGCTGTTTAGCTTCTTGGGAACTGATGCTAGCAGAGGCCCTTGTCATTCATAACCAGTCACTAGTCCACAAACCAATCCGCTACTTGTTGCTAACTAAATATTCCAGGGTACACAACCCTTCAGCTCCAGCTCATCTGCAAACCTTGTGTCAACTACTTCTGGACCGATCAGCTGTGTAAACAGTGCTGCCAATGAGTGTCCAGTCACTTGCTTTTAAAAACTGCAGTAATCCATGGATTATAAAACATTTACTTTCCCACAATTAAAAACGCAAAAAATTTTAGAAGACCAAGTTTTTACATGAGGAATATCGTTCTGAGAAATTTCCGGAACTGCAGAGGAATTGCTGAGACACGTCAGAAGGCAGAGAATTTGGACTAGTTTTCTACTTAGATCTATCTGAAAAACCAAACCAGGTTTTTGGTATAGGCTGTAAAGCAATGAAAATCCATTGGCAAGGTAGCTCAATGGTGAGCACTGCTGCCTCACAACACCAGGGACCCAGGTTCACTTCTAGCCTGGGCATCTGTCTGTGTGGAGTTTGCACATTCTCCCCGTGTCTGTGTGTGTCCAGAGGGAGAAAGCAGTTCTGCTGGGAGATGAATGGTACTGGTATTCCATTTTCAAGTGTACAAGATGGGTTGGGACCAGAACAGCCCATTTGTCAGTTTCACTGATTTTTCCTTCTGGTTGCATCCTTACATCCAACAAAATGGAAATGTTCACTCAATGGCATAAGCTAAATATAATCCTATATCCCATCCAGTCCTATTCAAGCTCCTTTGGAACCATGAGCTGAGGTATTGAGGGTCCTTTACCCAATATCTCCACTACTGTGTTGCTCTTTAGTGATGGCAGACAGAGTTTAATTCAGATAGGTGTGCAGTGCTGCATTTTGGAAAGGCAGTGCTGGACTTAATGGTAAGGTCCTGGGGAGAGTTGCTGAACAAAGAGACCTTGGAGTGCAGGTTCATGGTCCTATTGAAGGTGGATTTGCAGGTAGACAGGATAGTGAAGAAGGCGTTGGGTACACTTGCTTTCATTGGTCAGGGCATTGAGCATAGGAGTTGGGAGATCATGTTGAAGCTGTACAGGGCACTGGTTCAGCCATTTTTGGAGAACGGCATTCAATTCTGGTCTCCCTGCTATAGGAAAGATGTTGTGAAACTTGAAAGGGTTCAGAAAAGACTTACAAGGATGTTGCCAGGGTTGAAGGGCTTGAGCTAAAGGGAGAGGTTGAATAGGCTGGGGCTGTTTTCCCTTCAGTGTTGGAGGCTGAGGGCTGACCGTATAGAGGCTCATGAGGAGCATGGATCAGGTCAATAGGCAAGATCTTTTCCCCGGGATCAGGCAATCCAAAACTGGAGGGCATAGGTTTAAGGTGAGAGGGAAAAGATTAAACAGGGACCTAAGAGGCAACGTTTTCACACAGTGGGTGGTGTGTGCATGGAATGAGCTGCCAGAGGAAGTGGTGGAGACTGGTACAAGTTGGACTGAAGGGTCTATTTCCATGCTGTACATCTGCATGACTCTATGCTGATGTAGTCTTTGTGGCTTTCTGGTCAATCACATGTGGATTGCTTCTTTCTTCAGTTTTTATAACTTCTCTTTTGCCCTGAAATTGGTTTTGCTGCAATTGCATATATTGTGTGGGCTTTTACAATAGTATATTTTCTGACAACTTACACTTCTTGTGACGAATCCCTTGATGTCTCTGTATACAATGTCTTGTTCCTTCTGGTGCATTCAGTGGCATAGTCCCATTAACCTTGCTTGTGCTCACAGAGAAACTCTTTTAAGCAACAAAACCTGTACTTACTGCTAACCCTGTGTGATGATCACTTCCTATTTGGATGGGTTAGGGTCAAACAGTCATAGTCATAGAGGTGTACAGCACGGAAACAGACCCTTTGGTCGAACTCGTCCATGCCAACCAGATATCCCAACCCAATCTAGTCCCATTTGCCAGCACTTGGTCCATATCCCTCTAAACTCTCCCTGTTTATATACCCATCCAGATGCCTTTTAAATGTTATAACTGTACCAGACTCCACCACTTCCTCTGGCAGCTCATTCCATACACGCACCACCCTCCGTGTTAAAAAGTTGCCTCTTAGGTCCCTTTTAAATCTTTCCCCTCTCACCGTAAACCTACACCCTCCACTACCCTGTGGAAAAGACGTTGGGTATTCGGCTCCTCATAAACCTTTATAAGGTCACCCCTCAGCCTCCGATGCTCCGGGGAAAACAGCCCCAGTCTATTCAGCCTCTCCCCATAGCTCAGATTGTAGAGCTTCTGTGTACAAAAGCACTTGTTTGTGGCAAAAAAAGATTTGCAGGAGCAGAATCAATGAGTAGTATTTATGGCTGTGAACTGGAGAATATTCTCTCAGTTGGTTGAAGGATTTCTTTGCGTTCAAAATCGCTGAGCCTGATTGTATCAGGCTGTTTTAGCCAGACTCTTTTGGTTTTTAGTCCCCTGCAGCAAAATACCATGTTAGGGTGTAACCTTTACATGTCCTGCACCTTCCAGCTGCTCACTGGGACTAAAAGGCAGCTGTTTTCATGTCGATGGTGAGTGTGGTTTTTGGCCGTGCAGGACTTAATTCTTTGTTGAACTTCCCTTCTCTTCTTAAAGTACGAGCACTTCTTGGCTACAGTTTGGAGGACACAACTACTGTCCAGCTGCCCACACTACGTGGCATTGCTGGACAATTCCAAAATGATGGCAACGCCCTTTCAATGCCTCTCGCGATCTGACACACTTCTATAAGATCCCCCCCCTCAGTCTCCTACACTCTAAAGTCTTAGCTTGTCCAACCTCTCGCTATAGCTCAGACCCTTGAGTCCTGGTGACATCCTTGTAAATTTCTTCTGCGCTCTCTCCAGTTTAATACCATCCTTCCTACAGCAAGTGTACAGCAAAAGTATGAGGACAGCACAAAAGTAAAAGTGGCTATTTTCTGTCCAGCTCTTGGAGTATTACCTCCAGGAAGGTGCTTGCAATGCACAGCCACCAGTACAGGTACCCGGGCCTAGCCACAGATTGGAGTCTCCATCAGCCTGTGAGTCTTACATTGATCACCAGGAGGAACCATGTTCTTGTTGCCACCACCGATGCCGCTGACGATGCCTTCACTTTCCAGGAGGACCTTTGCCCTCGCCAACGCTGCCCAAGAACGTTGGAAAGAGCCATGTCATTGCTGCCACTGACACCGCTGCATCCAGTTACCAGGACGGCCGCCATGATGAGAAAGGCCTGCTCTCACTGTCCGATGTCATGTTCAAGAAGTGGAGGAGATTTGTCCAATATATCATTTCATTTGCATGACACTGTAATCTTTTGCTATAAATTCTGTGTCTTATAGTCTTATTCTCCACAACCACCTGATGAAGGAGCAGCGTTCCAAAAGCTAGTGCTTCCAAATAAACCTGTTGGACTCTAACCTGGAGTTGTGTGATTTTTTTTAACTGAGTTCATCAGTACTTACTGGTGGGTAATTGTGGATGGCCAACTTGTACAGTGATACCCTTGTCCCAATGATCAATGAAAAAGTATATTACTTCATTTATCTCTCCTCCTCCATGTCACTTTCTCTGTGTGTTTGAAGACTCCATCCTTGGTCCATTCCAACCGCGATGGACAATAAACACTGGTCCAGACAGCGATGCCCTCTTTCTTTGAATGTATGAGAATTCCCTCCAATTTCCTGTTCAATATTACTTCATAAATTAACCTGAATCTTTCCTGCTCAATACTCACAAAAACAAAGTCATTGAGCTAAAGGGTTTGGACATTTTTGGGTTTGCAACAGGAAGGCAAGAATTGTCCCTGTGACTGAATAGGGAGACCCGAGTGTCGTGCATTTATAGCTCTCAATTTTGCAGAGATTACGCTAGTTTATAAGTATGTAACAAGTTATTCACAGTTTTAAATTACTGCATATATTATACTGCAGCTACTTATAATACTGGTGGCTCTGTGTCCACAGGGCGAAAGTGAGGACTGCAGATGCTGGAGATCAGAGTCAAGATTAGAATGGTGCTGGAAAAGCACAGCAGATCAGACAGCATGAGGAGCAGGAAAATCAACATTTCGGGCAAAAGTCCTTCTTAACCAATTAAGCACAGTGAACATAGGTCGGTTACCAGACTCACATTATCAAACATAGAGCAATTAAACACTGCACCAAGTTATCCCCGATATTGGACCTCAAGCTTTTATGGAGGGGAACAGTGTGATGGAAGATGAGGCAGTTGCAGACATTGTAGGGAATCACAGATTCGTTGGGACATTGTAAAGAGTTGGGGGAGTGGTCAGGTTGGGAGGTAGCAGTAGCCAGATACAGAGGTGAAGGATGGGGTCAAGTATGCTTTTCCCTCTTGTTGGTTCCCTCACCAACTACCGCAGACCCAGCCTAGCAGCGATGTTCTTTAGGACCTGACCAGCTCGATCAGTAATGCTGCTGCTGAGCCACTCTTAAAGGTGGACATTGAAATCCCCCGGCCACAGTTACCACTCTCAGTGCTTCCTCTAATTGATGCTCGACAGGAGAAAGAGCATCGTTGATGAGTCTAGGAACGGGTGTGGTGTGGTAATCAGCTGGAGGTTTGACCTGATACCACGAGACTTCGTGGGGTGTACAGTCCAGTGTACCGTCGCCTCAGGGATACTAATGGTGGTGTCCAGGCCGTACTTTGTAAGGTATATGTCTGTGAGTCTGTTGCTTGACTAGTTTAGTTTGCGAAACTGGGATGGACGAGTCCATGCTATATGACTGTGTGACTGTGACTCTATGAGTGTGTCGGGGGGGAGTGGCAGAGACAGTGTCATTCAGGATGGAGTTGCTTGTTAGCTGGGACAGTGTGACATTGGAAGTGGAGTAGTGGGGCTCATGGAAATTATAGCGGCAACACCAAATATTTACAAGTAGGGCAATGGCTGGATGTCCCAGTGGTGATGGAGGAGGAGGGTAGAACTTGATATCCATAACAACTCGCATTCTTTGAACAATTTGGGGTCAGAAAGTGCACATCTGCTCGCCATAACCTCACAGGGAGGTAGGTATATTTTTAACCATTTTGATGGACGCAGCTGACAGCTGTTACTTGACGCAATATCTGTCAGTTCACGTCTTGGCTTAATTTCCCTGCATGAAGCCAGCATGGGATGGTTCAGGTTAGACCGACTTTAGGCTACAAACAGATCCCAGGTTCTTTATCAGCTTCTGCGGACGCTTCAGGGATGAGAATGACGTTTTAGTCCTTTGCCAGCATTGTAGCTAACACACGTCCAGCTTGAAATAAACGTTGGTTTCCAACCCACCACACCCGTAGTCTAGAAGGATGTACGTCGCCTGGAACACCGTTGCCGAAATCTGTTCAGTGTTTGCCAGGATCCGGCAACACAGTGGTTAAATTCAGCTATTTCACATGTATCCTAGACTGCACCCAGTGACATATAGCATCAGCAAGTTACTGCAGGTGCCTGGAAACTGTATGGAAAGCGACAAATGCTGGTGCTCACAGTGGCTCAGACAGCAGTCATGGAGACAGAGCAAGCTAACCTTATCAGAGCTGAAGTGAAGTGTGGAGGGACAGCGTTTATAGGATAGTTTGAGGGGGATGTGCGGTAATGGGTGTAAGGTGCTGGTGGAGAAGAATTACTGTCCATTCCAGTCTGGCAGGTGACACACCATTGCTCTGCCATTCTCACATTCCGACCCCCCCCCCACAAACTATAGCATAAATCCTGCCCCCCCACCCCTACACCTCACGTCAGCTCTGATGAAGAGTCATCTCAACTCAAAACGTTAGCTCGCTCTCTCTCCATGGATGTGTCCTGACCCACTGTGATCTCCAGCATTTGTTGTTTTCAGCATATAATTTTCAGTCTTGCTGAGCAGAGCTATTCTCTTTCCTTTAACTGGTTTGTCTTCAAGAATAAAATCCAAAAAACCTGTGAATGCTGCACATCAGAAAGATTCTGAGGGAGGGTCACTCAACCCGAATTATTAACTCTGGCTTCTCTTTGCAGATGCTGTCAGACCTGCTGAGCTTTTCCTGCAACTTCTGTTTTTGTTACCTTCAAGGTGCCTATTTGCACCTGCAGACCTGTAGTTATAAATAACTTCTACTTCTTCCGAAACACTCTTGCGCCTCAAAGGACCTTCAACACGTAAATCTCTGAGATTTCAAGACCCCTATATTCTTCCCAGACTTGAACAAATCCAGGACTCTGCAGCCCAGATCTTTGCTAGATTGTGAGCCCCAGCATTTCAATGGCAAAATACTTGTTCTTATCTTTATTTCCTCCAAAGCTTCATGACTACAGACTACACCTCCCCCCAAGGCCCCAAAGGAAACTTCCATATCCGCCACAGATTCACCTGCACCTCCACACACACATCATCTATTGCATCCTCTGCACCCGATGTGGCCTCCTCTATATTGGGGAGACTGGCCGCCTACTTGCGGAGCGTTTCAGAGAACACCTCTGGGACACCCGGACCAACCAACCCAACCACCCTGTGGCTCAACACTTCAACTCCCCCTCCCACTCCACCAAGGATATGCAGGTCTTTGGACTCCTCCATCGCCAGACCACAACAACACGATGGTTGGAGGAAGAGCGCCTCATCTTCCGCCTAGGAACCCTCCAACCACAAGGGATGAACTCGGATTTCACCAGTTTCCTCATTTCCCCTCCCCCACCTTGTCTCAGTCTAATCCATCGAACTCAGCACCGCCTTCCTAACCTGCAATCTTCTTCCCGACCTCTCCGCCCCCACCCCAGTCTGACCTATCACCCTCACCTTGACCTCTTTCCACCTATCACATTTCTGACACCCCTCCCCCAAGTCCCTCCTCCCTACCTTTTATCTTAGCCTGCTGGACAAACTTTCCTCATTCCTGAAGAAGGGCTTATGCCCGAAACGTCGATTCTCCTGTTCCCTGGATGCTGCCTGACCTGCTGCGCTTTTCCAGCAACACATTTTCAGCTCTGATCTCCAGCATCTGCAGTCCTCACTTTCTCCTCCTGACTACAGACTTCTCCTGCCTTACACACAGACAGGCATGCACACACACACACACAGCGCTGCGTGCACACAGACACGCACACACAGGCACACGCACAGACAGACACATGCACACGCAAACACACACAGACACACACTCGCACATGTGCGCACACACATGCACACACACACAGACACTCACCTTCCAAATCTGGCAAATTTTGTGCTATCTCTGTCTCAGCACCATCTGCCAATCTTTCAACCTCAATGCTATTTGCAAATCTCCTCCCACAGCACCCTGGGCATTGCTCGCTATCTCTGCCATTTCAAACACCCTGTTAGGACGTGGTTCTAATTTTGCTTGAGGTCACCTTGAGCTACCTTCCCAGACCAGTAACTTGTCATGTGAAATTCTTCAGGATATCATACTACACAAAACCGCAATGGGACGGGGAGATCAAGTGGTTAAAAAAAGCCATTCAAATGCTTTCCTGCAATAACTGAGCTATGGAAGCTAACTGCAGGGATGCACTGATGCTGTAGGCTATTACGTACACTTCTGGTCACCAGGCAGGCTGAAGGGGGAATTTAAAAATGATATATAAATTTATGAGGAACCCAGCCAGTGTGGGCTGGAGAGAAATATACCCCTCAGCAGACAGGCTGATAGCCAAGGGCCGTTGATTTAAAATAATTGACAGAATTGAAATTATAGAAGGGATGTGACAGCATTGGAGGGAGTGCAGAGGAGATTTACCAGGATGTTGCCTGGGCTGGAGAGTCTCTGTTAGGAGGTTGGACAGGCTGGGGGCATTTTCCTTTGAAGAGAGGAGACATGATTGTGATGTATAAAATTATGGGGGGGGGGGGGGGGGGGGTGTGTAGACAGGGTAGACAGGAAGATACTTTCCCCTTGGTGGAGGGATGGGGGGGGGGGGCAGGACCGGGGACGTGGATTGAAGGTAAGGGGCAAGAGGCTTTGAGGAGATGTGAGGAATAGAAATTTCACCCAGAGGGTGGTGGGAGTCTGGAACTCATTGCCTGTGAGGGTGGTGGAGTGGACAGGCAGGAGACTGGAAGTCGGGCAGCACCAAGAGGTGGAGAAGTCAATGTTTCAGGTGTAACTCTTCTTCAGGACTGGGGGTGGGTGTGGAGAGAGCTGCAGATGGGTGTAAGGCAGAAACTGTCATAACGTTTAAAAACACCTGGATATCCCCTGGGCTGCTATAACCTACAGAGCAACGGGAAGGTGGAATTCAGCTGGATATAAGCTCACATAGAAACAACAAGCTGAAGTCTTGCGCACTGTACATTTTCTGTATTTCCATACAAATATTTCTGACTTTTCCTATGCTGTTGCCATCGATTGGTCATGGATTCTTTGAACTCTCTATAAGATGCTGTGTGTTGGGTTTCTATGTGAGTGGTGCTGTTGTGGGAGTCTGAATTTCTTTACATGTCTTGCTTTAAACATGATTCAGTTTTTCTTTAGTTGTGGGATTTAAATTCGATTAAATTCTCGATGCCTTAGGCAATTCTGTGTTCTGGAAGCGCTGCATTGTGTAGTTTGTTTTCTGTATTGCGTGGCTACTATAATGGGTGAATTAACAGAGGCACATTGCTCTGAATGAGAGATTATTTGCATAAAATAGCTAACAGCACTTACGATTGAGTTTATTCAGAAAGTTTGGAGAATCACGTATGCTGAGATGACTAAAAGAGGTATAACTTAAAGAATTAAACACAATCATTCATTTAAATGCCACATTTGCACACCTGATCTGCAGAAGACCTCTGTTTAAGAAGAAGTGCATTAGGAAATGCATTGAGTAAAGGTGTGGGGAGGTCGTGTTGTGGCTGTACAGGACAGTCGTTAAGCCACTGTTGGAAAACTGCATTCAATTCTGGTCTCCATGCTACAGGAAAGATGCTGAAAGGGTTCAAAAAATAATTGCATGCATGTTGCCAGGGTTGGAGCTACCGGGAGAGGCTGAACAGGCTGGGGTTGTTTTCCCTGGAGCGTCGGAGGCTGAGGGGTGACCTTATAGAGGTTTATAAAACCATGAGGGGCATGGATATGGTGAATAGTCATGGCCTTTTTTCCCAGGGTAGGGGAGTCCAAACCTAGAGGACATAGGTTTAAGGTGAGAGGGGAAAGATTTAAAAGGGACCTGAGGGGCAGCTTTTTCACATTGAGGGTGGTGTGTGTATGGAATGAGCTGCCAGAGGAAGTGGAGGAGGCTGGTACGATTACAACATTTAAAAGGCATCTGGATGGGGATATGAATAGTAAGGGTTTATAGGGATAAGGGCCAGATGCTGGTAAATAGGACTAGGTTAATTTAGGATATCTGGTCGGCATGGACGAGTTGGACCGAGCGGTCTATGCCCGTGCTGTACAACTGTATGACTCTATAAATCCAGCAGACTGCGGCTACTTTAATAAAAGGATTTGCTGCAACTTGTGTAAAGGTCTGAACTGCATCAGAATTTTCATAACATTTTTCAGAAAACATTCAAAAAAAAACAAACGTGTATCAGCACTTGTTACACTCTTTCAGCGAGTGAACCTTTTCTCTTCCGTATTCTCCCAGGTCCCATGTTACTGTTGTTGAGTTGATGCAGATGAAAATATTTTGCAGCAAACTGCTCAGCTGTGCTCTGACACACCTCCAGGACAGACGAGGCTTGATCCTTGAGCAGAGGCAAACACCCACTATCACCACATTGTAGAGTTTGCTGGATTTATAGAGTCATATGGCACGGAAATAGACCTCTCGGTCCAAATATTCTAAATGTATCTCGTCTTATTTACCAGCATTTCCTAATCAAATTGTTCAGCTGTGTTTTACATTCCTCTCGAGCAGGTGGGGCTTGAACCCAGGTCTTCCAGCTCAGAGTTAAGGACACTACCACTGCACCTCACCTCTGCAAGCACTACAACACGAGACACTTGAAATTGATTTTACTAATAACTCTCAAGAGAGTGTAATGAGAAACATTAGTTGTCAGATGTTACGGACAGGAGAAAGTGAGGGCTGCAGATGCTGGAGATCAGAGCTGAAAATGTGTTGCTGGAAAAGCGCAGCAGGTCAGGCAGCATCCAAGGAGCAGGAGAATCGACTGTTCGGGCATGAGCCCTTCTTCATCAGCCCTTCCTGAAGAAGGGCTCATGCCCGAAACGTCAATTCTCCTGCTCCTTGGATGCTGCCTGACCTGCTGCGCTTTTCCAGCAACATATTTTCAGATGTTAATGTACAGGTTCCACTATTATACAATAACACATGATTTGAAACTTGTGGCTTCAAAACCTTGAATAAATATTTTTGCAAAGATGAGACACTTGTAAAGAGAAAGCATTGCTTTTTTAAAAATAGATTAGATTAGATTAGATTCCCTACAGTGTGGAAACAGGCCCTTCGGTCCAACCAGTCCACACCGACCCTCCGAAGAGTAACCCACCCAGACCCATTTCCCTCTGATCAATGCATCTAACATTATGAGCAATTTAGGAATGCGAGGAAATTGTGTTCAGATAGCTGTCAGGGTTCAAAGATAGAGTGAAAGACAAAGTGAAATACTTCGGTTTGGTTAAACACTCAGCCCTTGACGAAGTGAAGCAATCAATATATGAACTAATTTACATAATCCGTAATCTTTATTAAATTATACATCTGTTCTAGTTTAGATTAGATTACTTATGTGGGCGGCACGGTGGCACAGTGGTTAGCACTGCTGCCTCGCAGCGCCTGAGACCCGGTTCGATTCCCGTCTCAGGCGACTGACTGTGTGGAGTTTGCACGTTCTCCCCGTGTCTGCGTGGGTTTCCTCCGGGTGCTCCGGTTTCCTCCCACAGTCCAAAGATGTGCAGGGTCAGGTGAATTGGCCACGCTAAATTGCCCATAGTGTTAGGTAAGGGGTAAATGTAGGGGTATGGGTGGGTTGCGCTTCGGCGGGTCGGTGTGGACTGGTTGGGCCGAAGGGCCTGTTTCCACACTGTAAAGTAATCTAATCTAATCTAAAAATCTAGTTCTGACCACGTGATCCGGGCAGCACAAAAATGTTATTACACAGTCATTATTTACAGAACATGTAAGGTTCAGAAACGAGTACCAGTGTTGAAAATGATTTGTGCAACAGTGCTTGTCAGAGCCAAAACATTGGCATCACCTCTGCTCACGGGACCCATTTCCCGAGGGGAGGGGAAAAACACAACCATTGTCTGGGTAGATCAGTACACAATAAGCAGATTGTGTTTCAAAGGGTGTCTAACTATGTTGTGCTGGAAATGGATGAGTTTTAACAACAGAAATCTTTCTGTTCAGCTGAGATTTAGCCCAGTGTCTGCTGATTGATGACATCCTTTTTCCAATAATTCTAATCAAAGTTTAGATAAAATCCGTCAAACCACACATGACGGTCCTGGAACTTTAAAATTTTTCAAGTATTGGTCTACAAAATGAGTTGTAAGGGCATACCCGAAACCAGGTTCATAACATTCACACAAAGGGAACATTCTTTGCATCTTTCCATTCATACGTTCTACAATCTCGGTTTAACACTGCTAACTTGTTAAATTTAACCTTTTGCTTGTCACAAAACTACATGAAGCCATTGTCTGTTATTATAAGAGCTCTCTCAATTTGGTTTTTTGTCTGTTCCAGCTGAAATGTTAATGTGTACTTTTGAAAAAAACAGATGGCCACCTGAAATTTGCCAGGAATTCAGTCAGACTCCTGCTGTAACTCCAATTCTTTACGTATTTTCTGTCCACTCCTTACAAGACAGATGACAAACCAGAGTAGGAGGCTTCTTAAACAAGTCTACAGCGACTCACAGCAGGTGTCCGAATCCCTGCAAAATAAACGTTAGATTACACAGGGAGCTGATCAGGTTTGGAAGTATATCACTGTTCCTTCAGTGCCAGTGGGTACAAGTCTTGGAACTCTCTCCTTAACAACACCAAGGTAAACAGTGGGGTCCCTATATCTCGTTGACTGCACTTCAAGAAAGCAGTTTACCTTCGTCCAGATTAATTTGCCACAGACAACAAATTCTGCTCGCGCCAAAACATTCATGCCCCAGGAAGAAATAAACAAAACTATTGAATGGTGTCAATTTCTGTGTTAAAATCAACTCAATTCATCACAGATAGTGAAGTCTAGTTCCTTTCCACACTAAAATTCCCCTTTAACAATGTACTTGGTGTTAATTGCTGCCAATTAATTTATCAGGCATTGAAAATTAATGGTTACCAATGTACAGTTATGTTGGTTCAAAATTTAATAGTTGTTGAGGACTTTAAAAATACTTTTCAACATTTCCTTTCAGCATGTTTTTCTTTCTGTCTTAAATAGACCTTTCTCATTCTTTATTTCACTTTTTGTATTTAATTTGACATCTCTCTCAAATATTCTTAGCCCTTGCTGTGCTAGGAAGGAGACACACACTTGCTTGCCCCATCTATTCTGTTTGAAACTTTATTGCTGGAACAGCACAGCAGGTCAGGCAGCATCCAGGGAACAGGAGATTCGACGTTTCGGGCACAGGCCCTTCTTCAGGAATGAGCAGAGAGTGTTCAGCAGGAGAAGATAAAAGGTAGGGAGGAGGGACTTGGAGGAGGGGAGTTGGAAATGTGATAGGTGGAAAGAGGTCAAGGTGAGGGTGATAGGTCGGAGTAGGGTGGAGGCGGAGAGGTCAAGAAGAAGACTGCAGGTCAGGAAGGCGGTGCCGGGCTGGAAGGATCCGGCTGAGACAAGGTGGGGGGAGGGGGGATGAAGAAACTGGTGAAGTCCAAGTTCATCCCCTGCGGTTGGAGGGTTCCCAGTCGGAAGATAAGACGCTCCTCCTCCGACCGTCGGGTTGTTGTGGTTTGGCGGTGGATGAGTCCAATGACCTGCATATCCTCGGTGGAGTGGGAGGGGGAGTTGAAATGCTGTGCCACAGGTTGGTTGGGTTGGTTCGTCCGGGTGGCCCAGAGGTGCTCCCTGAATCGCTCCGCAAGTAGGCGGCCTGTCTCCCCAATATAGAGGAGGCCACACCGGCTGCAGCGGATGCAGTAGATGATGTGGGTGGAGGTGCAGGTGAATCTGTGGCGGATATGGAAGTTTCCTTTGGGGCCTTGGAGAGAAGTGAGGGGGGAGGTGTGGGCGCAAGTGTTGCACCTCATCCACCGCCAAACCACAACAACCCGACGGTCGGAGGAGGAGCGTCTTATCTTCCGACTGGGAACCCTCCAACCGCAGGGGATGAACTTGGACTTCACCAGTTTCTTCATCCCCCCTCCCCCCACCTTGTCTCAGCCGGATCCTTCCAGCCCGGCACCGCCTTCCTGACCTGCAGTCTTCTTCTTGACCTCTCCGCCTCCACCCTACTCCGACCTATCACCCTCACCTTGACCTCTTTCCACCTATCACATTTCCAACTCCCCTCCTCCAAGTCCCTCCTCCCTACCTTTTATCTTCTCCTGCTGAACACTCTCTGCTCATTCCTGAAGAAGGGCCTGTGCCCGAAACGTCGAATCTCCTGTTCCCTGGATGCTGCCTGACCTGCTGTGCTGTTCCAGCAATAAAGTTTCAACTTTGATCTCCAGCATCTGCAGACTCACTTTCTCCATCTATTCTGTTTCCCAGATAGCCACCTTCCCTCAGGTTGATCGCAAAACGTTTAAAGACTTAATTGTACAATGATAAGTCTTAACTCACAACAGAGGCAACCAGCAAGACCTAGCAACAATCATTTCTGTGAGACTGTATCCTTCATTATCAGCAAGGTGTGTAATATCAGTCTTGTGATTTAGAAGGTGAAAGTGAGGACAGCAGATGCTGGAGATTAGAGTCAAGATTAGAGTGGTGCTGGAAAAGCACAGCAGGCCAGGCAGCATCCGAGAAGTAGGAAAATTGACGTTTCAGGCAGGGGCCCTTCATCAGGAATGAAGTGAATGTGGTGATAGCGAGGCCACTGTCATGCTCACACTGAAATATGTGCCTATAGTAAGATCAGAAACCCCACCGGAGGAACTGTACTTGATGTCACCTGCTAGGAAAGTTAGAGTGTTTAGTTTGTCAATGAGTAATACATTTCCCACTAATGAGTGTTAAATTGTATTTGCTATAATGAATGCCAGAGAGCCATGCGCACACAGTATTGTGGAGTGTGAGATCACTTTGCTGCAATCTTTCTCAGACAGGACCCTGTCATTTCGATTTCAGATTGGGATAAACCCTGGAGAGAAACCGGGGGGGCGGGTGGGGGGGGAGTCTTTGCAACTGTACTGCACTGTTGAATCAAATGCCCAGTCTCAATCCCATTTTGCAAAGAGGGTGCAGAGTTTAATCCCTGGATCAACAATGGACAGGGTTTGTCTTAACCCTTTGATTAAATGAGCACCTTGTAACTACACTTGATAACACACGTCTACACAATTTGTAACGGCAGTAAAATCCAGTGAAGTCAGCTCCAGCAATTGAAATCGAACGAAAATAAAATGTGCATTGTAATGTGGAGCCTGAAAGCAATCTGTTCTGTAATTTGAAATGGTCCAGCTGTATTTCAAATTCATTTCACTTAAGATTGAAAGCAGCTGCAAATTATTATACATTAGCATCTGAGCTTTCAGGTTTGAATGCGGCCCTGGGCTTTGCAAAAAAAAAGTGGGTTATTGACGAGAATCTCACTGATCTTGTTTTATTTCGAAAGGGTCCCGTTTCATTGTGAATTATTAGGTACAAGAATTCAGTTCTCTGACATGAGTTTCTCCTGATGCAGTTCTGTTTGGTCTCCAACATCCATTCAAAACAAACACAATGTGTCTGATGACAAGCCATGACAGGCACTCTACCCTCGAGGTGAGACTTGAACCCTGGCTTTACTGGGTTGGAGGTAGGTATACAACCCCTCGACCACAAGAGCTCATTTATACCTGCAACGCTCTCACTTTGTTTCACCCTCCTCCAGCTACTGCCCTGCCTCACCCTGCACTCGATGGCAACCAGGACACCTCAACATCACCGTCAACCAATTACAGGCCGACTGATTTCTGCTGACAGTGGATGTTTTTATAGAAATGATTTGCTGGGTCCCACAGTCACAGAGTCATACAGCACGGAAACAGACCCTTCGGTCCAACCAGTCCATGCCGACCAGATATCCCAAACTAAACTCGTCCCACCTGCCTGCTTGTCCCATATCCCTCCAAACCTTTCTTGTTCATACATTTATCCAAATGTCTTTTAAATGCTGTAACTGGAGCCGCATTCACCACTTCCTCCGAAAGTTCATTCCACACACGAATGACTCTCTGTGTCAAAAAGTTGCCCCTAATGTCTTTTTAAAATCTTTTCCCCTCTCACCTTAAAACAATGCACCCGAGGCTTAAACTCCCCCACCCTAGGGAAAAAAATAGTTGCCATTCACCTTACCTATACCCCTCATTTTTTAAAAACCTCTACACGGTTACCCCTCAGCCTCATATGCCTCAGTGAAAAAAGTTCCAGCCTCTCCTTATAACTCAAACCCTCCACTCCCAGCAAGATAATCTTTTCTGAACCCTCTCCAGCTAAACAATATAACTTCCTACAACTGGGCGGCCAGAACTGCACACAGTGCTCCAGAACAGGCCTCACCAATGTCCTGCCCGACCTCAACTTGACATCCCAACTCCCATACTCAATGGTCTGACCAATGAAGGCAAGTGTGCTAAATGCCTTCTTAACTAAGTGTCTATAAGTGATGCAAACTCCAAAGGATTATGTACCTGAACCCTAGGTCTCTCTGTTCTACAATACTACCCAAGGCCCAAGTGGACCCAACACTGATGCCTGTGGAACGCTACTGGACACAGATCTCCAGGCTGAAAAACAATCCTCCACCATCCCTCTCCATCTCCTGCTGTCAAGCCAATTTTGTAACCAATTGGCAAGCTCCCCCTGAATCCCATGTGATCTAACTTTACCATGTGGAACCTCATTTTGAGATACTGGGAGTTGTCAGTATCTGGTTAGATTCTCTCGTGTGGAAACAGGCGCTTCGGCCCACCCAGTCCACACCGACCCTCCGAAGAGTAACCCACCCAGACCCATTTCCCTCTGATCAATGCACTTAACACCATGGGGCAATTTAGCATGACCGATTCACCTGACCTACACATCTTTGGACTGTGGGAGGAAACCGGAGCACGGGGAGAATGTGCAAACTCCACACAGGCAGTCACCCGAGGCTGGAATCGAACCTGGGACCCTGGTGTTGTGAGGCAGCAGTGCTAACCACTGAGCCACCGTGCTGCCCATCTGAAGCACTTGTCCTCACCTTATGGATACTTCCCTGACCACTCCCTCCCAGACAGGGTGAAGTGTTTGCAGTCCCCTTGGAAGACACCTTGACAGAGAGAAAACTCAAAAAAACTCAAGAGATTCCATCCGGCTCACTAATGCCCTTTAGGGAAAGAAATCTGCAGTTTGTACCTGGTCTGGCCTACACGTGACTCTAGACCCACAGCAATGTGGAGGACAGTGGCTCAGTGGTTCGATTCCAGTCTCAGGTGACTGTCTGTGTGGAGTTTGCACATTCTCCCCGTGTCTGCGTGGGTTTCCTCCCACAGTCCAAAGATGTGCAGGTCAGGTGGATTGACCATGTTAAGTTGCTCATAGTGTTTGGTTAGGTGCATTAGTCAGGGGTAAATGTAGAATAATATGGTCTGGGTGGGTTACCCTTCGGAGGGTCAGTGTGGACTTGTTGGGTTGAATGGCCTGTTTCCACACTGCAGGGATTCCAGAATTTAAAAATAAATTATTCAAACCTTCAATATATTCAATGATGGAAAATCCACAATCATCTGGGACAGAGAGTTCCATAGATTCACAACCTTTTGATTGAAGATACTTTGATTTCATTTCGGAATAAATGGAGAAGTGATACCGAGCAGGAAATGCCGCTGGAAGACGACAGAGAGAAGAACTTGCAACAGGAAGAGGTATTCATTCAGGGAGGTCAGATCCTCAAACCTCAGTAAGGAATGCCACGTCAGACATTAAAACAGAAAGGGTCAGAGAAACTCTGCAGGTCTGTCAGCATCTCTGGAGAGAGAAACAGAGTTAACATTTCGAGTCCAGTATGACTTGTCTTCAGAACACTATCCGGCATCCCCTTACTACAGGTCCCTTCACTGTAAGCTATCTCTGCTGTCGCCACTACTGTATCTCACCACACAGCAAGGTTGGCACCACCATTGACTGCGAAGGTGACTGTGGCCGTGATCTTTAATGTCTCCTTCTCCAGTGAGGCTGAAAGCATTTCCTCCTCTGTCATCACCGAATCGAGTGAGAACACAGCTTTACAACTTGTGCGGGATCCCCAGTGGTACAGGATGCCATGGCTGCACATACATTGGCACCTGACGCCAGCAATAATCTAACTGAAAATAATTCTACCATCGTTACGCACAGCCGGTGTTGTAAACATGATCAGTGTGCCTTGCAGAGCAATAGCCAATATCCCTGTAGAATTCCCGATGCTTTTGTTCTCTGGTAGCTCACCTTGTCATTTCCACTCAGACCAGTGTAGCAAACCAAACTGTGCCCACTGGTGATACGGACTGATCCCTGCTGATATGGAGCATGAGTCCTCTTGAAGGACATTACAGTGATGACCTCAAGACAGTGTTTCCCTTAATGCAAGGACTTTGTGCATGTGAAAACTGCCTCAGAATAAAGGATCGGCAGTCAAGATGTCAGGAAATCTCCTCATTCGAAGGTTCCGGTTATTTGGAATTCCCTGCTACGGAGGGCTGTTCAATCGTACAATCCCTACAATAGGCCATTCAGCCCATCGAGCCCACACCGACCCTACGACCCCCTACCCTACCTCTGTAACCCTGCATTTCCTATTGCTAACCCACCTACCTTACACATCCCTGGCCACTATGGACAATTTAGCATGGTCAATCCACCCTAACCTGCACATCTTGTGGGACGAAACCAGAGCACCCAGAGGAAACCCATGTAGATATGGGTGGGGGGGGGGGATGTGCAGACTCCAAGGGTGGAATGGAAGCCGGATCCCTGACACTATGAGGCAGCAGTGCTGACCCCTGAGCTACCATACCTCCTCAGGTGGTAGCTGAGATCAACAGAATGTTCGGGGCTAAGGGACTCAACGGTATCATTTGCACAGATCTCAGAGAGGTACCATACCTTTAACATCGTCGGATGATGTCATGATCTGGGACGTTGTAGGGTAAGAGGCCATCATTGTAATCTCTGTCATTCCGTCAGCAGTTAGCAATTCATTTATTAATAAGCAGACAGCTAGTCAGTCAGTCAACTATCGACGCAATATAATGGTAACTTAAGGAACCATATAGATCATGGAATCCCTACAATGTGGAAACAGGCCATTAGGCCCAACAAGTCCACACTGACCATCTGAAGAGTATCCCACCCAGATCCATTACTGAATATTTCTCCCTGACTAATGCCCCTAACCTACACATCCCTGAACACTGTGGGCAGTTTAGCACGGCCAATTCACCTGCACATCTTTGGATTGTGGGAGGAAACCGGAGCACCCGGAGGAAACCCACGCAAACATGGGGAGAATGTGCAAACTCCACACAGATAGTCACCTGAGGCTGGAATCGAACCTGGGACCCTGGTGCTGTGAGGCTCACATAATTCAGACTGGATCTGTTAATCTGAGATGGCTGTACATAGCTAGTCGTTAATGAACTTTCAGATATCTGACCCATTATGAACCTGGCAGTAAGTAGTCCCATCAGGCAGGCAACTGGGACTGAATGGTAATATTTGGCATTATTGGTTGGTGGAGAACAGCTTAAGTGTGCCACCACTCACTGACACATTTTCCAGATGATCAAATCATGACCTTGTCTCAGTACACATGTTACTGCGAGTGCTGATCCCAAGCTGCTGTTACACAGTCGCCCGCAATTCCAACTAAGAGTTCTTTCCATTACGCTTCAAAATGCTCCTGATTTAAAGTGCCACAAACCATTTCTTCTGGAATGCTTTTCGAACAAATTCAAATGGTCTCGAGAAGCTTGGAGTGTAGAGGTTTCAAACAACCTGAAAGGACTGACATGATGTGGACAGTCTGTACTCAAAACAAACATCATGCAAACATGCAATAAATATCAAACTTCACTTGTCATTGTTCATATAAAGTGCTCTGCACAACTGGAACAGGCAAAGAGGGGAAGTGATGGACTCTGAGCTGAGAGAGCAGTAGCATTCCCCCAAGGAGGAAGGTGAAGACACTCACCAGGAGGATCATTACCTTCAGTGTGACAAAACCATGCAGCACCGAGTACACCAAGCCAGAGAAGACTCCACTGAGGCCGTGTTCCAATCCATGGGAGAAGTGATCAGTCATTGATTGTAAATTTGTGGTTGCCTGAAAGCCCCTGGAGGAGATGAATGCTCTGGGCCAGTCCCTCTGTACCAGCAAGACCTCCAGCTCCCATCTACAAAGAGGGGCGTAAAATCCATCTCTGTCAGCCATCTCCTTCACAACGCTTCAGGTACAGGGCCTTGGTGAGGCCACAGCTGGACCATTGTGTGCAGTTATGACCTCCTTATCTCAGGAAAGCAGTCCTTACAGTCAGTTCTTCTATAACCCAATGGCTGCATTTTTGTGCAACCCCTCATTATAAAAAAAATCGCACTTTGGAAACAGCGCTTAAAGTGTTGGCAATGTAATCACCTTGGAGCCAGTCAGTCAACTATCAATGCAATATAATGGCAACTTAAGGAACCATATAGATCATAGAATCCCTACAATGTGGAAACAGGCCATTAGGCCCAACAAGTCCACACTGACCATCTGAAGAGTATCCCACCCAGATCCATTTCAGAATATTCCTTGACTAATGCCCCTAACCTACATATCCCTGAACACTATGGACAATTTAGCATGGCCAATTCACCTAACCTGCACATCTTTGGACTGTTGGAGGAAACCGGAACACGTTTTGAAAGTTCATGCTTTAGAAACAGCACCCCCAATTTGTCAATCGCGCTGTGGCGAGTTCACGTTAATGAAACTTGTGTTATAGCTGAATGAACTGCACTATAGAGGGACTGATTACTGGGATGGTAAGACTGGCATACAACAAGAAACCTATCAAATTCTAACAGGAGCAGGCAGGGTAATGACAGGAAGGATGTTCCTGATGACGAGGGAGTCCAAAACCAGGGGTCACACTTTCAGGATACGAACCATTTGGGACTGAGAGGAAGAGAAGTTTATTCACTCAAGGATTGGTGGGCCTTTGTAATTCTCTGCTTCGGGAAGTCGTTGAGGCCAAAACATTGAATGCTTTCAAGAAGGAATTAGATACATTGCTTAGTGCTGAAGGGAATCAAAGGGTCAGGGGAGAAATTGGGAACAAGGGACTGAGTTGGATGATCAGCCATGATCATATTGAATGGTAGGACAGGCTCAGAGAATGGCCTACTCCTAAACCTATTTTCCATGTGTGAATGCATTTAGAGAGTCCTACATATTCCTGAAGATTTGGAAAGCATACAATTTGGAAAGCATACATTAGTGGGCGGCACGGTGGCACAGTGGTTAGCACTGCTGCCTCACAGCGCCAGAGACCCGGGTTCAATTCCCGCCTCAGGCGACTGACTGTGTGGAGTTTGCACGTTCTCCCCGTGTCTGCGTGGGTTTCCTCCGGGTGCTCCGGTTTCCTCCCACAGTCCAAAGATGTGCGGGTCAGGTGAATTGGCCATGCTAAATTGCCAGTAGTGTTAGGTTAAAGGGGTAAATGTCGGGGTATGGGTGGGTTGCGCTTCGGCGGGTCGGTGTGGACTTGTTGGGCCGCAGGGCCTGTTTCCACACTGTAAGTAGTCTAATCAATAACGGGATTTCTGAAATAAGGCTGGTATCCCAACACTATGTCATCCTTTATTCACAAGTGGAGAGTCCTGGACACTGATCCAACTCCCTCAGAGCCAGCTCTCAGAGTGAGCAGAACCCCTGACGTTATCTGTCAGCCAGGGCTCCCTGATTGGACCAGGTTTACAGCCCCAATCAGGCACTCATATTCTATGAGGTCTACCTGGCTGACCTACAGTCACTTCAGTTCCCTTCAGTTAATCCAAGCCATGCAAGCCCAGGTCTCTGCTGAAAGATGCTAAGAATGGCGGAAATTGTCCGTCTTAATAAAACCTATGAACGGAAAACAAAAAGGGATGGTCTGGGATTGCACTAAGGCAAGTGTGGAGTTCAGCAGTTAAAATAGATCAGATTTACTGTGGATTCCTCAGTCACTCACGGTAAAATGTTAACACAAACAGGAAGGATTTCGACAGTGTAATTGTTGTGCTATCACAGATATGAACACTGTGTTGTTCCAGTCGCATGGTGTAATTTTCATAATGGACTGGATGCATCAAAATCGCTCCGTTGTATTCTGAAATTATAGTCTGCACTCAACAACAAAGCAGAAGAGATGAAAGTGAATCATTATTTTTCTGGCACTGGCGAACTTAGTACGGCAGTTGCTAGGCGCTGACTGGCAAAGGCAGAAAAGGCACTTACTCAGTGAAAGAAAAGCACTTTGATCATCTTCTATTGCCAGTGACAACAAAAGCAAACAGAAGAGATGAAGCAATACTTCAGAGTTTTTCAGATCATGAAAGCTTAATAATATAATCATACTCTGTCCATATCCTGCTATCTGACCTTTGGGATATTCAGTTCTCAATTTACATAAATTATTTACATTATTTATCTTAACCTCTGCCAAAGTTTAGATCTAATCTAAGATTTTTTTTAAAACATTACAATAAAGCTTGTTTACCTGTCTACACATGGCTGTGTGATGGTATCTCACTTTCCGATTATCGTTAAGGGCATTAATATTTTATCTAACGGAAGAGACTGTGAGAGATTCTCAGTAACAGAGTCGATAAATGCTGTTTGTCTGGAACAGATCAGGGTATTAGCTTATTCCGGACAGTAAGGTGACCTTATACACCACCACCAGCAGACTCTTGTACCTCAAAGACTTTAGTATTATTTTTCAGGAGAGAAGCCGAAGACTTTTTCCACCAGTTTCCCCTCCTGACTCCCATCATGGCTGATATTGGCTCTCAGTTCCTGTCACTCCTTCCTTCAAGGCTGCCATCTTCCCTTTTCTCTCCAAGCAGGGATATCCTTGACTCCTTGACTCCCACCTCATCTCTGATCTTCATTCCCTTTCCGATAGCCTTAATCACCGTGTTACCATCCAAATTTGTTCCCATCTTTCCCAGGATTCCATGATTCACTTGTGGGATGTGGGTGTCGCTGTCTGGCCAGTATTAATTGCCTGTCCCTAGTTTTTTTTAATATAGATTAGATTAGATTCCCTACAGTGTGGAAACAGGCCCTTCGGCCCCACAAGTCCACACTGACCCTCCGAAGATTAACCCACCCAGACCCATTTCCCCTCTGACTAATGCACCTAACACTATGGGCAATTTAGCGTGGCCAATGTCACCTGGCCTGCACATCTTTGGACTGTGGGAGGAAACTGGTGCATCCAGAGAAATCCCACCAGGGGAGAACGTGCAAACTCCACACAATCGAACCTGAGCCCCTGGCATTGTGAGGCAGCAGTGCTAACCACTGGGCCACTGTGCTGGCCCCCTTGCCCTTGAGAAGGTGGTGGTGAGCTCTGTTCTTGAACCGCTGAAGTCCACCTGCTGTGGGTTGACCCACAATGCCCTTAGGGAGGGAATTTCAGGATTCTGACTCAGCGACACTGAAGGAACGGTGATATATCTCCAAGTCAGGATGGTGAATGGTTTGGAGGGGAAACTTGCAGGGGATAGTGCCCCCATGTCTCTGCTGCCCTTGTCCTTCAAGATGGAGGTGGTTGTGGGTTTGGAAAATAAACAGTCTTGGTGTAGATAGTACACACTTCTGCTAGTGAGCGTCGGTGGTGGACGGAGTGGATATTTGTGGATGCAATGCCAATCAAGCAGATTGCTTTGTCCTGGATGATATTGTTGGAGCTGCACTCATCCAGGCAAGTGGGGAGCAAGACTTGTGCCGGATAGATGGCGGATAGGCTTCAAGAAGTCAGGTGATGAGTTACTCGCTGCAGGACTCCTTGCCTTTAACCTGCTCTTGTAGCCACTGTGACTAAGATAAAATGCTGCAGATGCTGGAAATCTGCAACCAACACAGAGAAACTCAGCAGGTTCGGCAGCATGTGTGGAGAGAGGAACAGAGATAACGTTTCTTCTTCAGAAGAGAACAGGAATTCTGAGGAAGAGTAATACCGAAGTCAAAGCGTTAACTCTGATTTGCTCGCCACAGATGCTGCCTGGCCTGCTGAGTTTCTCCAGCATCCCCTGCATTTGTTATTGACGTGAGGAGCCCAGTTCTCCTGCAGGATGCTGATAGTTGGAGGGTTCAGTGACCACTGAGTGCCGATGGCAGCGATTGGACTCTCTCTTGTGGGAGGTGGGCACTGCCTGGCCTTTGCGTGGTGCGGATGGTGGCAAGAAAATCTGAAATGGGAAAATCTGGATGGCATGGTGGCTCAGCGGTTAGCACTGCTGCCTCACAGCGCCAGGGAGCCAGGTTCAATTCCAGCCTCGGGTGACTGTCTGTGTGGAGTTTGCACATTCTCCCCGTGTCTGCGTGGGTTTCCTCCGGGTGCTCCGGTTTCCTCCCACAACCCAAAGATGTGCAGGTCAGGTGAATTGGCCATGGGAAATTGCCCGTAGTGATAGGCACATTAGTAGGGAGTGGGTGAGTGTAGACTTGTTGGGCCAAAGGGCCTGTTTTCGCACTGTAGGTAATCTAATCTAAAAAGAACACACAGGGGATCAGAGGAGAGGGCGGATAGTGTCGAACTGGAGGTCATAGTCTGCTGACCGACATAGCAAGAAAAGCATAAATCTTGGAAATTCTCTATCTTACAAAATTATTGGTGCTCAGGCTATGAGCTTCATAGGGTATTTGGAATCAAGGAATATATGGACCAGGGAGGAAAGTAGAATTGAAGATCAGTTATGACTGGGGTTGAAGGATGCAGCAGGTTTTAGGGACTCTCCAACCTACCTCCGCTCCTGTTTAATATCTCGTCTTAATTCGATAAGAATGCTGATTTATGGTTGGCAATAACCAGACGTTACTGGGGCTTTGTCAGAGAGAAATTCAGTGAAGAAGGCTGAATTACTCTTCACAGGCAGCTGCCTGATCACTATGCCAAGGAAATTAGTGTCAGCGACGGCAAACGTGAATCTAGAACCCCGTAAAATTTCTCTGAAAAACGAGGAGCGCTCGGAGAGATTGTGGGAATGCAGAATGTAGCAGTGGGAATACAGGGGGGGGGAAAAAAAATACTCAAAGTACAGAACTCATGTAAACCACATTTAAATGGACAGTCAAGTCAAGTCAATAACAGAGCACACCATGTGACCTCACCAGATGGCCACGCTGGCCAGTGCAAATCAAAATGGCACCTATTAAAGGACCACAGTTTGCATAGATCAATAATTACTTGCCTGTTTCGGGCAGGAGCTTGGCCACCTATTTCCTAGCCTCATCTAAAATGGAAAATGGGTGAGATGTGGGGCAACTGCTGAAAGTGTGTTGCTGGAAAAGCGCAGCAGGTCAGGCAGCATCCAGGGAACAGGAGAATCGACGTTTCGGGCGCAAGCCCTTCTTCAGGAATGAGGAAAGTGTGTCCAGCAGGCTAAGATAAAAGGTAGGGAGGAGGGATTTGGGGGAGGGGCGTCGGAAATGCGATAGATGGAGGGAGGTCAAGGTGAGGGTGATAGGCCGGAGTGGGGTGGGGGCGGAGAGATCAGGAAGATGATTGCAGGTTAGGAAGGCGGTGCTGAATTTGAGGGATTTGACTGAGACAAGGTGGGGGGAGGGGAAATGAGGAAACTGGTGAAATCCGAGTTCATCCCTTGTGGTTGGAGGGTTCCTAGGCGGAAAATGAGGCGTTCTTCCTCCAACCGTCGTGTTGCCATGGTCTGGCGATGGAGGAGTCCAAGGACCTGCATGTCCTTGGTGGAGTGGGAGGGGGAGTTGAAGTGTTGAGCTACAGGGTGGTTGGGTTGGTTGGTCCAGGTATCCCAGAGGTGTTCCCTGAAACGTTCCGTAAGTAGGCGGCCAGTCTCCCCAATATAGAGGAGGCCACATCGGGTGCAGAGGATGCAATAGATGGTGTGTGTGGAGGTGCAGGTGAATTTGTGGCAGATATGGAAGGATCCCTTGGGGCCTTGGAGGGAGGTGAGGGGGGAGGTGTGGGCGCAAGTTTTGCATTTCCTGCGGTTGCAGGGGAAGTTGCCGGGAGTGGAGGTTGGGTTGGTGGGGGGTGTGGACCTGACGAGGGAGTCACGGAGGGAGTGGTCTTTTCGGAAAGCTGATAGGTGAGGGGATGGAAATATATCCCTGGTGGTAGGGTCCGTTTGGAGGTGGCGGATGATACGATGTATATGGAGGTTGGTGGGGTGGAGGTGAGGACCAGTGGGGTTCTGTCCTGGTGGCGATTGGAGGGGCGGGGCTCAAGGGCGGAGGAGCAGGAAGTGGAGGAGATGCGGGTGGAGGGCATCATCAATCACGTCTGGGAGAAATTGCGGTCTTTGAAGAAGGAGGCCATCTGGGTTTTATGGTATTGGAACTGGTCCTCCTGGGAGCAGATGCGGCGGAGACGAAGGAATTGGGAATATGGGATGGCGTTTTTACAGGGGGCAGGGTGGGAGGAGGTGTAGTCTAGGTAGCTGTGGGAGTCGGTCGGTTTATAGTAAATGTCCGTGTTGATTCGGTCGCCCAAGATAGAAATGGAGAGGTCTAGGAAGGGGAGGGAGGAATCTGAAACGGTCTAGGTAAATTTGAAGTCGGGGTGGAAGGTGTTGGTAAAGTGGATGAACTGTTCAACCTCCTCGTGGGAGCACGAGGCGGCGCCGATACGGTCATCGATGTAGCGGAGGAAAAGGTGGGGGGTGGGGCCAGTGTAGTTGTGGAAGATGGATTGTTCCACATATCCTACGAAGAGGCAGGCATAGCTGGGGCCCATGTGGGTGCCCATGGCTACTCCTTTCGTTTGGAGGAAGTGGGAGGATTGGAAAGAGAAGTTGTTCAGGGTGAGGACCAGTTCAGTCAGTCGAAGGAGGGTGTCAGTGGAAGGGTACTGGTCGGTACGGCGGGAAAGGAAGAAGCGGAGGGCTTTGAGTCCTTCGTGATGGGGGATGGAGGTGTACAGGGACTGGATGTCCATGGTGAAGATAAGGCGTTGGGGACCGGGGAAGCGAAAATCATGGAGCAGGTGGAGGGCATGGGTGGTGTCCCGAACGTAGGTGGGGAGTTCTCTTGCAGAGATGTGGGGCAACATAAACTTCTCTTAGTGATTTTGACCCTGAAACTATCCATTTCCTGAAACAATGCAGGATGGTTGCTTAAGTCTCACTGCTTGGGTCCCTTGTACTTTGGTAATTTTATCACCAGCCCCTCACCCAGTCACAGCCTCCTGCTCCAGTGAGTGGGCCTGGCCCCTGAGGAGCCGACAGTTACAAAACCCAAAGGGTTGTATATCCAACTACAGTGGGCCCTGAATTTCTGCTCCACCGAAACCGCAGAGGAATATTGGAGAGGGGAAGAGTAATGATTTGTTGTTTCGCCAGAATCAGGACAAGGCTGTTACATAACGTGAGGTCGGCCACTTCCCATTTCATTTCTGAACCACTTCGATTGTGTCTTTAAGATTCACGTCACTTTCTCGGGTTCTCCATGTCGCCCTCCCATTTTGCTTCCAACTCTTCTTCCTCCCTCTCCCCGCACTCCCCTCCCCTCAGTCATCCTCCCCTCAGTCATCCTCCCCTCACTCCCCTCCCCTCACTCCCCTCCCCTCACTCCCCTCCCCTCACTCCCCTCCCCTCAGTCATCCTCCCCGCACTCCCCTCCCCTCACTCCCCTCCCCTCACTCCCCTCCCCTCACTCCCCTCCCCGCACTCCCCTCCCCTCACTCCCCTCCCTCACTCCCCTCCCCTCAGTCATCCTCCCCTCACTCCCCTCCCCGCACTCCCCTCCCCTCACTCCCCTCCCCGCACTCCCCTCCCCTCACTCCCCTCCCCGCACTCCCCTCCCCTCAGTCATCCTCCCCGCCCCTCCCTCCCCTCACTCCCCTCCCCGCACTCCCCTCCCCTCAGTCATCCTCCCCTCACTCCCCTCCCCTCACTTCCCTCCCCACACTCCCCTCCCCGCACTCCCCTCCCCTCAGTCATCCTCCCCTCAGTCATCCTCCCCTCACTCCCCTCCCCTCACTCCCCTCCCCTCACTCCCCTCCCCGCACTCCCCTCCCCTCACTCCCCTCCCCTCACTCCCCTCCCCTCAGTCATCCTCCCCTCACTCCCCTCCCCGCACTCCCCTCCCTCACTCCCCTCCCCGCACTCCCTCCCCTCAGTCATCCTCCCCGCACTCCCCTCCCCTCACTCCCCTCCCCGCACTCCCCTCCCCTCAGTCATCCTCCCCTCACTCCCCTCCCCTCACTTCCCTCCCTGCACTCCCCTCCCCGCACTCCCCTCCCCTCAGTCATCCTCCCCGCACTCCCCTCCCCGCACTCCCCTCCCCTCAGTCATCCTCCCCGCACTCCCCTCCCCGCACTCCCCTCCCCTCAGTCATCCTCCCCGCACTTCCCTCCCCTCAGTCATCCTCCCCTCACTCCCCACCCCGCACTCCCCTCCCCGCACTCCCCTCCCCGCACTCCCCTCCCCTCAGTCATCCTCCCCGCACTCCCCTCCCCTCACTCCTCTCCCCTCAGTCATCCTCCCCTCACTCCCCTCCCCGCACTCCCCTCCCCGCACTCCCCTCCCCTCAGTCATCCTCCCCTCACTCCCCTCCCCTCACTCCCCTCCCCGCACTCCCCTCCCCTCAGTCATCCTCCCCTCACTCCCCTCCCCTCACTCGCCTCCCCGCACTCCCCTCCCCTCAGTCATCCTCCCCGCACTTCCCTCCCCGTACTCCCCTCCCCGCACTCCTCTCCCCTCAGTCATCCTCCCCTCACTCCCCTCCCCGCACTCCCCTCCCCGCACTCCTCTCCCCTCAGTCATCCTCCCCTCACTCCACTCCCCTCGCTCCCCCTCCACTCACTCCTCCTCCCCTCACTCCCCCACCCCTCACTCCTCCTCCCCTCACTCACCCACCGGTCACTACCCTCCACTCACTTCCCGTCCCCTCACTCCTCCGCCCCTCACTCCCCTCCCCTCACTGACCCTCCCCTCGATCCCCCTCCCCTCACTCCTCGTCCCCTCACTCCCCCTCACCTCACTCACCCTGCCTTCACTCCTCCTTCCCTCACTCCCCCTCCCCTCACTCAACCTGCCTTCACTCCCCTCCCCTCACTCCCCTCCCCTCACTCACCTCCCCTCACTCCCCACCCCGCACTCCCCTCCCCTCACTCCCCTCCCCTCGCTCCCCATCCCCTCACTCCCCTCCCCTCACTCCCCTCCCCTCACTCTCCCTCCCCTCACTCCACCTCCCCTCACTCACCCTGCCCCCACTCCCCGTCCCCTCATTCCTCCTCCCCTCACACCCCTCCCCTCACTCACCCTGCCCTCACTCTCACTCCCCTCGCTCCCACTCCCATCGCTCCCTCTCCCCTCACTCCTCCTCCCCTCACTCCTCCTCCCCTCACTCCTCCTCCCCTCACTCACTCTCCACTCACTCCCCACCACTCACTCCCCATCCCCTCACTCCTCCTCCCCCTCACTCCTCCTCCACTCACTCCCCTCCCCTCACTCCCGCTCCCCTCACTCCCCTCCCCTCACTCCCCTCCCCTCACTCCTCCTCCCCTCACTCCTCCACCCCTCGCTCCCCCTCCCCTCACTCACCCTCCGCTCGCTCTCCGTCCCCTCACTCCACCTCCCCTCACTCACCTCCCCTCGCTCACCCTCCCCTGACTCCGCCTCCCCTCACTCACCCTCCCCTCGCTCCCCCTCCCCTCGCTCCCCCTCCCCTCACTCACCCTCCCCTCGCTCCCCCTCCCCTCACTCACCTCCCCTCGCTCCTCCTCCCTTCACTCTCCCTCCCCACACTCCCCTCCCCTCGCTCCTCCTCCCCTCATTCCTCCTCCCCTCACACCCCTCCCCTCACTCACCCTGCCCTCACTCTCACTCCCCTCGCTCCCACTCCCATCGCTCCCTCTCCCCTCACTCCTCCTCCCCTCACTCCTCCTCCCCTCACTCCTCCTCCCCTCACTCACTCTCCACTCACTCCCCACCACTCACTCCCCATCCCCTCACTCCTCCTCCCCTCACTCCTCCTCCACTCACTCCCCTCCCCTCACTCCCGCTCCCCTCACTCCCCTCCCCTCACTCCCCTCCCCTCACTCCTCCTCCCCTCACTCCTCCACCCCTCGCTCCCCCTCCCCTCACTCACCCTCCGCTCGCTCTCCGTCCCCTCACTCCACCTCCCCTCACTCACCTCCCCTCGCTCACCCTCCCCTGACTCCGCCTCCCCTCACTCACCCTCCCCTCGCTCCCCCTCCCCTCGCTCCCCCTCCCCTCACTCACCCTCCCCTCGCTCCCCCTCCCCTCACTCACCTCCCCTCGCTCCTCCTCCCTTCACTCTCCCTCCCCACACTCCCCTCCCCTCGCTCCTCCTCCCCTCACTCCTCCTCCCCTCACTCCTCCTACCCTCACTCCTTCTCCCCTCACTCTCCTCCACTCACTCCCCTCCCCTCACTCTCCCTCCCCTCACTCCCCTCCCCTCGCTCCTCCTCCCCTCACTCCCCCTCCCCTCACTCCCCTCACCTCACTCCTCCTCCCCTCACTACGGCTCCCCTCACTACTCCTCCCCTCACTTCCCTCCCTTCGCTCCCCCTCCCCTCACTCCCCCCTCACCTCACTCCCCTCCCCTCACTCCCCTCGCCTCACTTCTTCTCCCTCACTCCTCGTGCCCTCAATCCTCCTCCCCTCACTCACCCTCCCATCGCTCTCCCTCCCCTCACTCCGTCTTCCCTCACTCACCTCCGCTCACTCCGCCTCCCCTCGCTCCCCCTCCCCTCACTCAGCCTCCCCTCACTCCTCCTCCCCTCACTCACCCTCCCCTCACTCCTCCTCCCCTCACTCCCCTCCACTCACTCCCCATCCCCTCACTCCTCCTCCCCTCACTCCCCCTCCACTCACTCCCCTCCTCTCACTCCCCTCCTCTCACCCCGCTCCCCTAACTCCCCTCCCCTCACTCCCCTCCCTCACTCCTCCTCCCCTCACTCCTCCACCCCTCGCTCCCCCTCCCCTCACTCACCCTCCCCTCGCTCTCCCTCCCCTCACTCCCCCTCCCCTCACTCACCTCCCCTCGCTCCCTCTCCTCTCACACCACCTCCCTTCACTCACCCTCCCCTCGCTCCCCCTCCCCTCGCTCCCCCTCCCCTCACTCACCCTCCCCTCGCTCCCCCTCCCCTCACTCACCCTCCCCTCGCTCCCCCTCCCCTCGCTCCCCCTCCCCTCACTCTCCCTCCCCACACTCCCCTCTCCTCGCTCCTCCTCCCCTCACTCCTCCTCCCCTCACTCCTCCTACCCTCACTCCTTCTCTCCTCACTCTCCTCCACTCACTCCCCTCCCCTCACTCTCCCTCCCCTCCCCTCGCTCCTCCTCCCCTCACTCCCCCTCCCCTCACTCCCCTCACCTCACTCCTCCTCCCCTCACTACGGCTCCCCTCACTACTCCTCCCCTCACTTCCCTCCCTTCGCTCCCCCTCCCCTCACTCCCCCTCACCTCACTCCCCTCCCCTCACTCCCCTCGCCTCACTTCTTCTCCCCTCACTCCTCGTGCCCTCAATCCTCCTCCCCTCACTCACCCTCCCATCGCTCTCCCTCCCCTCACTCCGTCTTCCCTCACTCACCTCCGCTCGCTCCGCCTCCCCTCGCTCCCCCTCCCCTCACTCAGCCTCCCCTCACTCCTCCTCCCCTCACTCACCCTCCCCTCACTCCTCCTCCCCTCACTCCCCTCCACTCACTCCCCATCCCCTCACTCCTCCTCCCCTCACTCCCCCTCCACTCACTCCCCTCCTCTCACTCCCCTCCTCTCACCCCGCTCCCCTCACTCCCCTCCCCTCACTCCCCTCCCCTCACTCCTCCTCCCCTCACTCCTCCACCCCTCGCTCCCCCTCCCCTCACTCACCCTCCCCTCGCTCTCCCTCCCCTCACTCCCCCTCCCCTCACTCACCTCCCCTCGCTCCCTCTCCTCACACACCACCTCCCTTCACTCACCCTCCCCTCGCTCCCCCTCCCCTCGCTCCCCCTCCCCTCACTCACCCTCCCCTCGCTCCCCCTCCCCTCACTCACCCTCCCCTCGCTCCCCCTCCCCTCGCTCCCCCTCCCCTCACTCTCCCTCCCCACACTCCCCTCTCCTCCTCCCCTCACTCCTCCTCCCCTCACTCCTCCTACCCTCACTCCTTCTCTCCTCACTCCCCTCCACTCACTCCCCTCCCCGCACTCCCCCTCCCCTCACTCACCCTGCCCTCACTCCCCGTCCCCTCACTCCTCCTCCCCTCACTTCCCTCCCCTCACTCCCCTCCCCTCGCTCCCCCTCCACTCACTCCCCTCCCCGCACTCCTCCTCCCCTCACTCACCCTGCCCTTACTCCCCGTCCCCTCACTCCTCCCCCTCACTCCCCTCCCCTCACTCCCCCTCCCCTCACTCCTCCCCCCTCACTCAACCTCCCCTCACTCCTCTCCCCTCACTCCCCTCCCCTCGCTCCCCCTCCACTCACTCCTCCTCCCCTCACTCCCCCACCCCTCACTCTTCCCCCCTCATTCCCCTCCCCTCACTCTCCCTCCCATCAGTCCTCCTCCACTCACTCTCTGTCCCCTCACTCCACTCCCCTCGCTCCCCCTCCCCTCACTCCTCCTCCCCTCACTCCCCACCCCTCACTCCTCCTCCCCTCACTTCCCCTTCCCTCACTCCACCTCCCCTCACTCCTCCTACCCTTACTCCCCCTCCACTCACTCCCCTCCTCGCACTCCCCCTCCCCTCACTCTCCCTCCCAACACTCCCATCACCTCGCTCATCCTCCCCTCACTCACCCTCCCCTCACTCCCCTCACCTCACTCCTCCTCCCCTCACTCCTCCTCCCCTCACTTCCCTCCCTTCGCTCCCCCTCCCCTCACTCCCCCTCCAATCACTCCCCTCCCCGCACTCCCCTCCCCTGACTCCCCTCCCCTCGCTCCCACTCCCCTCACACCCCTCCCCGCACTCCCGCTCCCCTCACTCTCCCTCCCCTCACTCCTCCTCCCCTCAATCACCCTGCCATCACTCCCCGTCCCCTCACTCCCCATCCATTCACTCCCCTCCCCTCGCTACCCCTCCACTCACTCCCCTTCCCTCACTCACCCTGACCTCACTCACCCTGCCCTCACTCCCCAGCCCCTCACTCCTCCTCCCCTCACTCCCCTCCCCTCACTCCCCTCCCCGCACTCCCCCTCCCCTCACTCCCCTCACCTCATTCCTCCTCCCCTCACTCCTCCTCCCCTCACTCCCCTCACCTCACTCCTCCTCCCCTCACTCCTCCTCCCCTCACTTCCCTCCCTTCGCTCCCCCTCCCCTCACTCCCCCTCCCATCACTCCCCTCCCCGCACTCCCCTCTCCTGACTCCCCTCCCCTCGCTCCCACTCCCCTCACACCCCTCCCCGCACTCCCGCTCCCCTCACTCTCCCTCCCCTCACTCCTCCTCCCCTCAATCACCCTGCCATCACTCCCCGTCCCCTCACTCCCCCTCCATTCACTCCCCTCCCCTCGCTCCCCCTCCACTCACTCCCCTCCCCTCACTCACCCTGACCTCACTCACCCTGCCCTCACTCCCCATCCCCTCACACCTCCTCCCCTCACTCCCCTCCCCTCACTCCCCTCCCCTCGCTCCCCCTCCACTCACTCCCCTCCCCTCACTCACCCTGACCTCACTTCCCCTTCCCTCACTCCTCCTCGCCTCACTCACCCTGCCCTTACTCCCCGTCCCCTCACTCCTCCTCCCCTCACTCCTCCTACCCTCACTCCTTCTCCCCTCACTCTCCTCCACTCACTCCCCTCCCCTCACTCTCCCTCCCCTCACTCCCCCTCCCCTCGCTCCTCCTCCCCTCACTCCCCCTCCCCTCACACCCCTCACCTCACTCCTCCTCCCCTCACTCCAGCTCCCCTCACTACTCCTCCCCTCACTTCCCTCCCTTCGCTCCCCCTCCCCTCACTCCCCCTCACCTCACTCCCCTCCCCTCACTCCCCTCGCCTCACTTCTTCTCCCCTCACTCCTCCTCCCCTCAATCCTCCTCCCCTCACTCACCCTCCCATCGCTCTCCCTCCCCTCACTCCGTCTTCCCTCACTCACCTCCGCTCACTCCGCCTCCCCTCGCTCCCCCTCCCCTCACTCAGCCTCCCCTCACTCCTCCTCCCCTCACTCACCCTCCCCTCACTCCTCCTCCCCTCACTCCCCTCCACTCACTCCCCATCCCCTCACTCCTCCTCCCCTCACTCCCCCTCCACTCACTCCCCTCCTCTCACTCCCCTCCTCTCACCCCCGCTCCCCTCACTCCCCTCCCCTCACTCCCCTCCCCTCACTCCTCCTCCCCTCACTCCTCCACCCCTCGCTCCCCCTCCCCTCACTCACCCTCCCCTCGCTCTCCCTCCCCTCACTCCCCCTCCCCTCACTCACCTCCCCTCGCTCCCTCTCCCCTTACACCACCTCCCTTCACTCACCCTCCCCTCGCACCCCCTCCCCTCGCTCCCCCTCCCCTCACTCTCCCTCCCCACACTCCCCTCTCCTCCTCCCCTCACTCCTCCTCCCCTCACTCCTCCTACCCTCACTCCTTCTCTCCTCACTCCCCTCCACTCACTCCCCTCCCCGCACTCCCCCTCCCCTCACTCACCCTGCCCTCACTCCCCGTCCCCTCACTCCTCCTCCCCTCACTTCCCTCACCTCACTCCCCTCCCCTCGCTCCCCCTCCACTCACTCCCCTCCCCGCACTCCTCCTCCCCTCACTCACCCTGCCCTTACTCCCCGTCCCCTCACTCCTCCCCCCTCACTCCCCTCCCCTCACTCCCCCTCCCCTCACTCCTCCCCCCTCACTCAACCTCCCCTCACTCCCCTCCCCTCACTCCTCCTCCCCTCACTTCCCTAATCTCACTCCCCTCCCCTCGCTCCCCCTCCACTCACTCCCCTCCCCGCACTCCTCCTCCCCTCACTCACCCTGCCCTTACTCCCCGTCCCCTCACTCCTCCCCCCTCACTCAACCTCCCCTCACTTCCCCTTCCCTCACTCAACCTCCCCTCACTCCTCCTACCCTTACTCCCCCTCCACTCACGCCCCTCCCCGCACTCCCGCTCCCCTCACTCTCCCTCCCCTCACTCCTCCTCCCCTCAATCACCCTGCCATCACTCCCCGTCCCCTCACTCCCCCTCCATTCACTCCCCTCCCCTCGCTCCCCCTCCACTCACTCCCCTCCCGTCACTCACCCTGACCTCACTCACCCTGCCCTCACTCCCCATCCCCTCACTCCTCCTCCCCTCACTCCCCTCCCCTCACTCCCCTCCCCTCGCTCCCCCTCCACTCACTCCCCTCCCCTCACTCACCCTGACCTCACTTCCCCTTCCCTCACTCCTCCTCCCCTCACTCCCCTCCCCTCACTCCCCTCCCCTCGCTCCCCCTCCACTCACTCCCCTCCCCTCACTCACCCTGACCTCACTTCCCCTTCCCTCACTCCACCCCCCTCACTCCCCTCCCCTCACTCCACTCCCCTCGCTCCCCCTCCCCTCACTCCTCCTCCACTCACTCCCCCACCCCTCACTCCTCCTCCCCTCACTCACCCTCCCCTCACTACCCTCCACTCACTTCCCGTCCCCTCACTCCTCCTCCCCTCATTCCCCTCCCCTCACTCCCGCTCCTCCCACTCCCCTCCCCTCACTCCCCTCCACTCACTAACCCTCCCCTCACTACTCCACCCCTCACTCCCCCTCCCCTCACTCACCCTCCCCTCGCTCTCCCTCCCCTCACTCTCCCTACCCTCACTCACCTCCCCTCACTCCCCTCCCCTCACTCCCCTCACCTCACTCCTCCTCCCCTCACTCCTCCTACCCTCACTTCCCTCCCTTCGCTCGCCCTCCCCTCACTACCCCTTCGCACACTCACCCTGACCTCACTCCCCCTCCCCTCAATCCCCCTCCCCTCACTCCCCCTCCCCTCACTCCCCTCCCCTCACTCCCCTCCCCGCACTCCCGCTCCACTCACGCCCCTCCCCTCACTCCCCTCCCCTCACTCTCCCTCCCCTCACTCCTCCTCCCCTCACTCACCCTGCCCCCACTCCCCCTCCCCTCACTCTCCCTCCCCTCACTCCTCCTCCCCTCACTCACCCTGCCCTCACTCCCGGTCCCCTCACTCCCCTCCACTCGCTCTCCCTCCCCTCACTCCTCCTCCCCTCACTCACCCTGCCCCCACTCCCCGTCCCCTCACTCCTCCTCCCCTCACTCCCCTCCCCTCACTCCCCTTGCCTCGCTCCCCCTCCATTCACTCCCCTCCCCTCACTCACCCTGCCCTCACTCTCCCTCCCCTCACTCCTCCCCCCTCACTCACCTCCCATCGCTCCCCATCGCCTCAGTCTGCCTCCCCTCACTCACCCTCCCCTTGCTCCCCCTCCCCTTGCTCCCCGTCCCCTCACTCAACCTCCCCTCGCACCCCCTCCCCTCACTCACCTCCCCTCGCTCCTCCTCCCCTCACTCACCCTCCCCTCGCTCCCCCTCCCCTCGCTCCCCCTCCCCTCACTCTCCCTCCCCTCACTCCCCTCCCCTCGCTCCTCCTCCCTTCATCTCCCCCTCCGCTCACTCCACTCACCTCACTCCTCCTCCCCTCACTCTCCTCCCCTCACTACTCCTCCCCTCACTTCCCTCCCTTCGCTCCCCCTCCCTTCACTTCCCCTCCCCTCACTCCCCTCCCCTCAGTCCCCTCCCCTCACTCCTTCTCCCCTCACTCCTCGTCCCCTCACTCCTCCTCCCCTTGCTGCCCCTCCCCTCACTCACCCTCCCCTTGCTCTCCCTCCCCTCACTCCGTCTCCCCTCACTCACCTCCGCTCGCTCCGCCTCCCCTCGCTCCCCCTCCCCTCACTCTGCCTCCCCTCACTCCTCCACCCCTCACTCACCCTCAACTCACTCCCCCTCCCCTCGCTCTCCCTCCCCTCACTCTCCCTCCCACACTCCCCTCCCCTCGCTCCTCCTCCCCTCATTCTGCCTCCCCTCACTCCTCCTCCCCTCACTCACCCTCAACTCACTCCCCCTCCCCTCGCTCTCCCTCCCCTCACTCTCCCTCCCACACTCCCCTCCCCTCGCTCCTCCTCCCCTCATTCCTCCTCCCCTCACTCCTCCTCCCCTCACTCTCCCTCCCACACTCCGCTCCCATCGCTACTCCTCCCCTCACTCACCCTCCCCTCGCTCCTCCTCCCCTCACCTCCTCCCCTCACTCCTACTCCCCTCACTCCTCCTCCCCTCACTCCCCTCCACTCACTCCCCTCCCCACACTCCCCTCCCCTCGCTCCTCCTCCCCTCACTCCCCCTCCTCTCATTCCCCTCACCTCACTCCTCCTCCCCTCACTCCTCCACCCCTCACTCCCTCTCCCCTCGCTCCTCCTCCCCTCACTCACCGTCCCCTCGCTCCCCCTCCCCTCGCTCCCCCTCCCCTCACTCTCCCTCCCACACTCCCCTCCACTCGCTCCTCCTCCCCTCATTCTCCTCCCCTCACTCCTCCTCCCCTCACTCCTCCTCCTCTCACTCCCCTCCACTCACTCCCCTCCACTCACTCCCCTCCCCTCGCTCCTCCTCCCCACACTCCCCCTCCCCTCACTCCCCTCACCTCACTCCCCTCCCCTCACTCCCCCTCCCCTCACTCCCCCTCCCCTCACTCCCTGTCCCCTCACTCCCCTATCCGCACTCCCGCTCCCCTCATTCCCCTCCCCTCACTCCCCCACCCCTCACTCCCCTCCCCTCACTCCCCTCCCCTAACTCCTTCTCTCCTCACTCCTCGTCCCCTCACTCCTCCTCCCCTCGCTCCCCCTCCCCTCACTCACCCTCCCCTCGCTCTCCCTCCCCTCACTCCGTCTCCCCTCACTCACCTCTGCTCGCTACGCCTCCCCTCGCTCCCCCTCCCCTCACTCACCCTCCCCTCACTCCTCCTCCCCTCACTCACCCTCCCCTCGCTCCCCCTCCCCTCACTCCCCCTCCACTCACTCCCCTCCCCACAATCCCCTCCCCTCGCTCCTCCTCCCCTCAGTCCCCCTCCCCTCACTCCCCTCACCTCACTCCTCCTCCCCTCACTCCTCCTTCCCTCACTTCCCTCCCTTCGCTCGCCCTCCCCTCACTACCCCTTCCCTCACTCACCCTGACCTCACTCCCCCTCCCCTCACTCCCCCTCCCCTCACTCCCCCTCCCCTCACTCCCCTCCCCTCACTCCCCTCCCCGCACTCCCGCTCCACTCACGCCCCTCCCTCACTCCCCTCCCCTCACTCTCCCTCCCCTCACTCCTCCTCCCCTCACTCACCCTCCCCTCGCTCCCCCTCCCCTCACTCCCCCTCCACTCACTCCCCTCCCCACAATCCCCTCCCCTCGCTCCTCCTCCCCTCAGTCCCCCTCCCCTCACTCCCCTCACCTCACTCCTCCTCCCTTCACTCCTCCTTCCCTCACTTCCCTCCCTTCGCTCGCCCTCCCCTCACTACCCCTTCCCTCACTCACCCTGCCCCCACTCCCCGTCCCCTCACTCCCCCTCCCCTCACTCCCCTCCCCTCACTCCCCTTCCCGCACTCCCGCTCCACTCACGCCCCTCCCCTCACTCCCCTCCCCCCACTCCCCGTCCCCTCACTTACCCTCCGCTCACTCCTCCTCCCCTCACTCCCCTACCCCTCACTCCTCTTCCCCTCACTCCCCTCCACTCACTCCCCATCCCCCTCACTCCTCCCCTCCCCTCACTCCCCCTCCCCTCACTCCTCCTCCCCTCACTCCTCCCCTCGCTCCCCTCCCTCACTCCTCCACCCCTCGCTCCCCTCCCCTCACTCCCCTCCCTCCTCCTCCCCTCACTCCCCCTCCCCTCACTCCTCCACCCCTCGCTCCCCCTCCCCTCACTCACCCTCCCCTCGCTCTCCTCCCCTCACTC